>NW_014039639.1:18573-31271 GCF_001186125.1 Sphaeroforma arctica JP610 | reverse complement strand
ATAAAACTGCGTGATAGTTCCAGCTATCCTGAGGGCAACTTCGGAGGTAACCAGCTACTAGATAGTTCGATTAGTCTTCCGCCCCTATACCCAAATTTGACAATCGATTTGCACGTCAGAATCGCTACGAGCTTCCATCTGAATTTCTTCAGACTTCACCCTATTCAGGCATAGTTCACCATCTTTCGGGTCCCAACATATGTGCTCTTACTCAAATCTTTCAGGAAACCATTCAGATCGGTCGATGATGCACCTTGCGGATCTCACCTCAGCTAACCATGTTAGCCTTCACTTTCATTGCGCCTGCGGGTTTGTCACCCAAAGACTCGCATATATGTTAGACTCCTTGGTCTGTGTTTTAAGACGGGACTGATAAGGCCATTTTGCCAACATCCTCAAAACGTTTATACGCACCTACCACGTAGTCGTCCCTCTGTTATAGCGGACTTATGTCACACTACATTTCGGGCCGCCTATGCAGCAGGGAGCTAGCCAAAAGGCACGTTCCGCGACTCCTCAGTCTGACGCCATGCAGTGTTAAACGGCTATAACATTCCACCCACAAGGGGTGAAATCACCTTCCAAATACCCTCATACACCACCTCAAACTGATGCTGGCCTGAACAAATCACAAGTGCACTAATCGGTCAAATACACTGCCAACTCGAGGTTTTAACACTCCCGAGTCAACCAGTCCGCAATACGACTAATTGATTATGACAAGTCCAAATACTAGCCTCATAAGATTCCCTTTTAACAGTTTCAAGTACTATTTAACTCTCTTTTCAAAGTTCTTTTCATCTTTCCCTCACGGTACTTGTTCGCTATCGGTCTCGTGGCAATATTTAGCTTTTAATGAAATTTACCATCCATTTTAGGCTGCATTCCTAAACAACCTGACTCTTCGAAAACGCATCGTAGATTTATAGCATTCCAATCAAAGACGGGATTTTCACCCTCTATGATGCTGCTTTCCAATTAAATCAGACCCATAAGAGAAAACGTTTCTTGAATTTACAACGCGACGTGAAACCCACGTAGCTTTACAATTTGAGCTTTTCCCGCTTCACTCGCCGTTACTGAGGGAATCCTAGTTAGTTTCTTTTCCTCCGATTATTAATATGCTTAAATTCAGCGGGTAGTCTTTCTTGAGCTGAGGTCAAAGTTTTAAATCCGAAAACTTGTAGTAATTGATTTTGTAAGATCACACATAATATCTGAATTAACGTCCATGAGCCAATCGGAATCACACAATCAGCTGCAATAAACTTCAGAAGTCACGCGTCTTGCTAGTCTTTAAAGATTCCTGGTTCTACAGGTAGACGCCTCGCAATCCCAACTATAACAATAAAAAATTATCGTTAGATTTAGTGACACTCAACCAAGCAGGGTGCCGGGAATACCCAACACCACAATTTGCGTTCAAGGATTCGATGATTCACTGAATTCTGCAATTCGCATTACGTATCACATTTTGCTGCGCTCTTCATCGATCCACGAGCCTAGAGATACACTGTTAAAAGTTGTCATTTATCATTATAAATAATAAAAAGACTTTACATATTGAATAAAAGTTTATAGTAGTAAAATAGGCGCTGTCGCTTCTGGGCAGTACATCCACTGTAAATAGCTTCAACACCGCCCAAAAGATAAATAACAGTACGGGTTTATAGTTCACAGGAGTTCGATTTAATTTGAATCCAATCAGAACAGCTGGTAGGATTTTTATCTCCTAATTACGGTCAACCAACTAATCCTCAAACTGATTTTCACCACAAGAAGCCACTGAATGAGTCCAAAGATTGTTCTGAGTTTTATATGTCTACCGCCCGTTCTAGTTCTATCTTTCTTGTTGTAGTATCATTCGTGGTTGTACTATCAGGGAGTATTTTTATCAGAGCTGTGTCCCTGTAGGTTGACCTACCATGGTAAGGATATTGTTAAAAGTGTAGAGTTTGAGAGTAGCTTGCAAGATACGACCAGAAGAAACAATAGACCTCTTCTCAAGTGCGAATCATACAGCTAGGTAAAAGTCCTAGGCTGAAGAACACACATTGTGTCTCTACTTTAGTTTAGTATTTTCTACACTAGACTCAATATTTACCTAAGTGTTTCTCTGACACTCGGGAGTCCCGGTATCATCTATCGGTATCCCGTTATATTTCTGATCAGTCTATCATCAGAAATATTGGATCCTAGATGTAGCATCTAGGGACCAGAGTATCAAAAAGGCAATCCAAATCTCAAAACCTAGAATCATCAAATACTGAGTTTTGGAATTAGGATTGGAATATTTCTGATATTAGAGTCATCAGAAATATTAGCGGTAGAACCTGTAAGCTACACCGGGACTCCCGCGTGTGAGAGAAACACTCAAGTAAATCCTGAGTATAATGGAAACACAAATAAAGACTCAGTTCGGTTTCTCAGACTAGGAACTTTTCCTAACTGAAATAGCCATATTTGAGAAGAGGTCTATTGTATCCTTTTGTCTCGTATCTTTCAGCTACTCTCCTTACTCTACATTTTTTTTTACAATATCCTTACTTAGATAAGTCTAACAATTTGCACCACCTTCTACAATCAAGAAGAAGAGTGAAGTAACAAACTATGTGTCCAAAAAACTTTATTTAGAATATTCAATTGAGGTCTCAGATACGAGGAAGAGGAACCTAGAACCTGAGAGGCTCTAAGGAAGAAGCCGAAGGAACTCAGACACAGGAAGGCAGGAAGATAGAAGACTTTCGACAACCAGAGGTTAGTAACATAGTGTACGAAGAAGCCTACCGAGAAGCTATCCAAGTAGCTTGGAAAGAAGAACAAGTTAGATAACTGAATCGTGTTCACAGGTGCAATACAGGCATACATAGGGCGAGTTTCGTGTGTACCAACAAACAGTGTAAGAGTGAGTTGTGATCAGAAATTATGCAAGAATAAGTAACGTGTAACAGTGAAGAAGTGAAAGCAATGAGGCTAAAACAGTGAAAGAAAAAAGGAGAAGCTGCCGTAGTGATTACTACATCAATGTTAAAGGTTTTTCTGGATTTTCAGACAATAAAATAGCTTAAGGTGGCAATCACGAAAAGGACACTACCCCGTCTCACTCAGTACTTGCACACAAGTATCACTCAGTTCTCGCACACGAGATCAATATCCAAAAACACGTGAAAGAATCGAGCTTTGCATACACTGACACCACTTCACAGACACTAGAGCATAGACAAGAGCACAACCTTATACCATTCGGGTAGAGACACATTCCCTAAACCATCAAAAAAGATACTAGAAGCGCAAGAAAAGTGAAATCAGATGTTTAACACAAATGCTCGTACTTATAGGATTAAGAACTTAAATCACACGTGCCATGCAAAACAAACGGCACAATAGAATGGACACACTAAGATAACCCTAATAGAAGAATAGCAAATCACAGAAGAATCGTGAGGTGTGAAGAAAACAATTTAAGTGAAATCAGATGCACAGAAGTTATCAGTGAGAAATATATGTACAAACATATAATACACACCAATTCAGATGTATAGCACAAATGCTCGTACTTATAAGATTAAGAACTTAAATCACACGTGCCATGCAAAACAAACGGCACAATAGAAAGGACACACTAAGATAACCCTAATAGAAGAATAGCAAATCATAGAAGAATCGTGAGGTGTAGAAAAAAACAAGTTAAGTGAAATCAGATGCACAGAAGTTATCAGTGAGAAATATATGTACAAACATATAATACACACCAATTCAGATAAAATAGAAGAGTGTCACCTCAATTACTAAACGACTATAAGCGGTGAATCCATAGAACTCGATCGAGGACACAAGTCTTCAAATATGATTGAAATTCATAGAATTTGATCGAAGGCACAAATCTTCAAATAAGATTGAAATTCATAGAATTGATCGAGGGCATAAGTCTACAAATAAGATTGAAATCGGATAGCCAGGCATATATGAGAGATTAGACACGTATTCTACCTTAGAATAACATAACAGAGCATAAGATCAAGACATAAAATATACGTCTACGAACACATTAGAGTTACCGGATCATCACATTTAACAAGGTATCACCGTGTACACACTCAACAGACCAAGAAGAGGTCACAATGAGGACGAACAGTCACTAAACACACGCATTTAAGCAGAATAGTGATTATTATAGAAATACACAAGACAACAGTTTCGCATAATAATACGAAATCTCTGGTAAACGGTTACACACAATCTGATCAGGTACAATTCATACCAAAAACGATCATCGTGAGGGTTTTTAGAGATATATGGTGAACAACTACACACAATCTGATCGAGTTCAATTCATACCCACAATGATCACACAAAGAGATTGAGTATAGAACAAAAGGTCACACCATCATAACACTTGAACAGTATATAAAGCATATATATATAAAGGATCAGTTATAATATATATATATATACAAGAGATCAATCGACAACGAATAATTTGATCGATGACACAGACACTATATAATACAATAGAGTCAAATACAAATTTTACCGTGACAATCAATACGATTGAGCGGAATGCTCAAGGTCATCCCAGACACATCAATTCAGATGAATAGGAACATAGGAGGCGGAGCACTTTAACGAACAAACCAGTTTAAAGAATCGCAATATATAGGAACCAAGCAGCTATCATGTATACCAAAAAGAATAGACGCCACTTCAGAAATCAACAACGTGACACACGAAGTAAATTAACTGAAAAACAGTAGAAGTGGTAAAGATCATTCAGGTAATCACAAGCTCAAACAACAACCTGTATATGAACAGGACAACCGTAACAAGAAGATTCCACAGTGAGATCGAACATCGAAGATCACAGAGAACAACAAAAAGGTGATACAAAGCTACCAAGTAGCAACCATTAACACAAGGTACTAAATACGCGTCGTTCGTACACAACACAAATACGCATAAGACCGAACATTTGATCGAACATCGAAGATCACAGAGAACAACAAAAAGGTGTTACAAAGCTACCAAGTAGCAACCATTAACACAAGGTACTAAATACGCGTCGTTCGTACACAACACAAATACGCAGAAGACCGAACATTAAGGGTTGACGTCATGAGGACCGAACACCAACTGTTGACGTCACTAGGACCGAACATCTCATTGAGAACACACATGAGGAATTATTTTCTCACATGACGGAATAAGCACAAGTGACGTCACATATGACGAGATAAGCTTGACTAAAACAAACACCGTTTTTATCCCTCATAAATACAGGGAACAAAGCAACAAGCTACCGGGCCATACAACACGGTAAACACTTCCAGCGGAAGTGCAGCAACGCAACAAGACTATAATTGTAAGTAAACCGGGTGAAGCGCTCGCTTGCGCACAAAACATAACCAGAGTCTTTATTATTAATCCACTAAAACCCACAAACCAACACAGACTTTTAAAAATGCCAACAGCAACCAGAACACGCGTGTACAATGGGTGAAAAGAGAGTGAAGGCGCGGGTGACGCGGGAGTCAGCCCAGTGGGGGAGGCAAGCCCAGGCAGTAGTTCGGGTCAGCCTACACCGGCGGGAGTACCCATCGCAGCGTCAGCAATGCGTCTAGAAATAGATAAGAATATCTGTCGAGGCAATCAATTGTGGTGAGTCGGTTTGTGTCCAAATTGGAACAAACAGCACCAGTGCCCATACCAACTCTACACAAGATGAGGGTTTTTACATACATGACCAACAGCCAGAGCGCCGTATGCCACTAGTGGATGCGGAACTCAGACGACGAAATGACCAAGCGATCAACGATTGTGGTGATGATGAGAAGGACAAACTCATACAAATTCGATTGTACATTAGTGAGCTAGAGCTCATGGGTTCCCGTTTAGGCGATCACATAAACGAACCGTCTCTTAAGAAATTACTCAAGACTTCGGAATTTCCCAAGATGCCTAAGGATAGTTTCTTTAGGTTGGAAAATTGCGAAGACATCATAGAGTTCACTACACAATGTAGTGACCTATTCTTAGCTACGTCAATGCCATTGTGTCAGTATCCAGCACTAGCGAGAAGACTATTAGATTCCACTGATGCAACGGAGAAAACCAAATATTGGTCATAGATGCGACATAATTCTTTCTAAATACACCTAGCAATTTAGACATACAAAGGGCTACTTGGTCAGTCTACAAACATCACAACACACTCAAGATACTAGTTGGGATATCTGGCTTAGGGCACGTCTGCTTTGTTCAGCAGTGTATGGAGGAAGATTTTTTTGGCGATCGAGTACTATCTGAGTTATTCAAAAAAGCGTTATTCTCTAAACTATGGAAGAATTCGAGTGTGATGGGAGGTAAAGGATTTCATGTGCAGGATTTGTTACCTCTTGCCCCATTGCTGCAAACCGGTGGCCAGTTCACTGCTGAGCAAAATTGGATGACCAAGAAGATCGCTGCTGTGAGGATTCATATTGAGCGTGCTATTTGCCGCTCTAAACTTTTTTGAGATGCTCGCTAAAGAGGTAAACATCACAGAAACTCCTTTCTTCTGTAAGGCTGCACGTGTTCAGCAGGGATTTGCTTTTTTTTAACTGATAGTATTAGTCCTATTGTTCGCCGAGAATTTCAATAAAGTATATATGCACATCGTATTCTGAGGAATTTTTTTTATTGATACTGTGTCTATAGTTCACTCAGTTTGAATGTACAGAAGCGTTTCTGAGCCTGCTTTAAGTCTTCGAATAGACTGAAGAACTGAATTTTTTTTTCGACAATGGTATGTTATCATTCAGCCGGTCTACTTTGCAGGCCCACCATAGCTCGATTACTACTGACGTGCGGTCGAACTCCAATACGTGGTTTACGAGCAGCAAGCTTGTATGCATCAGTCTGTGTACGATTCTGAATTAATCGAGTTTGTTCGGCAAATTTGTCTTGTGCCTCGGCCCGTGTTGCTGGATTTTCGAATACCAGTTGATCTATGGGTATCTTTAGATCCAGTTTTAGTATTGCTGTTCGCACCTTCCATTCACACAGTCTACTAGTGCAAAGTTCGTGATGATGACTACCTGGCATGTTGTCACCATCAACTACCAAGTCATCATACTAGTAGCGTGCGGTTACATGCGCTGTTGCCCAGGCTGCCTGCTGAGTCATCGTCCAAACAAGAGCTGCGAAGTGCACGCACTTACCGCCGAGACCCAAGTCACATTCACAATAGCCAACTGAAAGATCAAGTAGATAAAGTTAGTGTAGATATATTGTGATACAATCGAATATGCCGAAAAAAATTCGAATTTATTCTGCGTCGTGTCTAATTGTACACCTTTGACATCGTACTCTTTATCTGCTTCGATCCGTTCAATAAATGCATACGCACGCATAGTAGAGTTGGCCATCGATCGCGGCCCCCGTACACGAATATAGATGATATTTTCTGTTTATATATTTGCCACGATTTGAAGATCCATCCACCTGTATGTTAGCGTAATAGCAGCATCATCTAGCACGTGCGATAAGCTGCTCATGTCAAAAGCCGTCGCACTCCTCATTATATGTACACTTACTCGATCATGTCCTTTCTTATACGCTGCTGGACCGAAATGCATTCGTGTGTCCTCAGCAGACAGTATGGGGAACAGATACCACTTGCGTGTCATGACAGCGTATGTTAATTGAATTTGGTTGGGGTTTGTGTGATACCATACGCCTGTATATGCTCTGGCTCGAAGATATATGGGTCACACGCACCCGCACAGACGGTCTGCACATGCTCGCTTAGAATCTTCTCACCAATATATTCTATAACTTTATGAGTCAAAATATTCTCGCCTGATTTTGCGATGCATTTCGTTTGTGATACATCAAACACCCAAGCGTTTCTAAAAGCATTCAGCCCCTAAATAAAAGCACTTTCACAGTCGTCATATACATCACCTAGAGCCATTTTAAGTGCTAGTAGAATGCCGTCGTTCGTTGCATCTTGTGTTTCCTTTAGGGTTCTAACAACTTTGTCCATCAGAGTATTCATCCTTTTACCGCGAAGAAGTTGTTTCTTGGTTCGTAAGTGTTTCGTATATTCACAGCCCTTTAGTAGGGCGTGAGTTAAGAAGCACGCATCAGTATACTTGTTGTCATGCAAGAATCTTCTTCAATCTGTGGTAGTAAGCATACATACTTTGTAACACTTATCACGTATATTATTTTTGCCGCATTCACTAACGAAATCGAAACACACATCTATATCACGTCGCTATCCTTAGTCTCAATGAAAGCGGCACATCCTTGACTGTTATACATTCTGCATAGGTAGATCAACTGACTATCAGCTTCGTATGGAGCTATCCAGCGTTCATATCGCATAGTTTTACAGAATCCAATAGCTACCTTAGTCATCCCCCAGGTGCGCCGAGAGCATTCCTTCACTAGCTTGAGCGCTTCAGCTGTTGGATTTCCACGGCCGTCTGTTTCCTTGCCTGTACTTTCTAATACGAAATGCATTTTCGCAATCCTCTACTCGGCGACCATGTTCGGTATATCTTGATGGGGCAACTCTTCCATCAAACACAAACACGGGCGTGCATCCGAACTCTTGTGTGCATTGGTCACTATAGGACTTGAATACTGCAACTATCGCATCAGAGAGAGTATCAGTAACACCCTCACCACCTTGGGAGTCTAAACTATGTGCGATTTCAGGAGCAGCACAATAGCTTCTAATGCAACGTAATATGGCTATGTAAATCAAGAAGGATGCATCTGTGATGCAGTATTTTCCTTCTGTCATGGGCTGTAATTTTGTGATATGCATTCCCTCTTTCATAAATTGGTGATAGAGACGCCGCCGACAAGGGCATTTGGTCTCAAGCCTGTAATACCCATATTGTGTGCTTGAATATGTACACAAATTGCGTGAACAAACGACAGTGTAGAAAAGTGTGTAGAAAAGTATCTAAATATATTTTGAAAATATTAACGAGCACTACTTTCAAAATGGTTAAGCCGGAATTTTCGAGAAGTTCGGTATCTTTTATTGGTCTATTTAGTTGCATCGTACCAGGTTTGCATCCTGTTATTTGCATCGTATTGTTAAAATACAAATATATCGCAATGCTATAATACGATTGGGTCGCACTTAAATTCCAAGTATAATTACATGATATTCTTAAGTTCAAGTAAAAATACAGAATACATTCTAATACAAACACCATGCTTATGGACATTTACATTACAATCGAATATCTAAGTAAAATTGCATCATAGTGTAATAGCACAAAGTCTAGGTAAAACAGCAATCGCACAAAGCCTATGTGAAATGACAATTGTACAATGTCCAAGAAAATTGCAATCGCACAAATCTGCGTGGTGTACGCATTGATGCTCGCGTATCTCAGACATTGTGTCTCGATTACCTCCTCCAAGGAACTGGTGCACCGATCTCTTATAAAACAATGGACCTTTTCAGGATGAAACAGAACACTGGGTGCAGATTTTAGAAATTTATCTGTAACCATCACGAGATATTTTTAAAATCTCCCAGATCCTAAAACTTTATTTCCTTATGGGTGTAAACCGATCCGCTGCTGTCCTGCGCGGACCCTTCTATATAGTGGCAACCATGCAATGATGCTGAGCCACGCATGTGATATTATCATATGAAAAGTGCCCTCCAATCAGGAGTTGTATGCTAATGCCTGAAATCCAAAACGCTCTATACGCGAGCTCCCATGGCTTCAAAACGTTGCCAGTTCACCGCAATGATTTCTCTACTATGGTGTGCGTAAACCGAGCTGCATTTTAAAACATAAATGGCTAGGTATCGCAAGTGTGGGCCGACTATGTGGCTTGATATTCCGAAGTGTTGACCGATGACAAGTGAAACACGATATACAAGCACAGTCCGCACCCCTGTCATTTTCTCACATGTACTTGGAGCCTGCGGCTTAATTTGACTCAACACGGGAAAACTCACCAGGTCCGGACATAGTGAGGATTGACAGATTGAGAGCTCTTTCTTGATTCTATGGGTGGTGGTGCATGGCCGTTCTTAGTTGGTGGAGTGATTTGTCTGGTTAATTTCGTTCCGTTGACGCAAATGAACAGTGCAAATGAACAGTGCCTTACGGAGTCATTCTCATCACACAGACAGCTTTCTCGATAAAAGACTCTACATACACCCGTGGGTTGGGGGGTAGGGGGTGGCGGCTAACATTCCGTAGAGATATCAGTGTAAGAGACAGTGCATACCCTATCAATTTGTATCCATAGGTGATCTTCGAAAGGGGGGGGGGTGGCTCTCGGGGAGAGTTGGGTTTCTCGATCCCAAAATATGTAAGAAGCTGCTCAAGGTGCAGTAGGAATTAGGATCCCGATGTATCTTTCCACGACTTCTGCACTCTCAAAGCTGCAAGACTGATAGGTTTTCTGAAAGGCTCAAGTTTATGCCGGTGTCTATATTCACAGTTGGCTGGCGGGTACACTTACTGGGACTATCCGCAGTTGACTTGGTGATGGGGCTTATGTTGGAAGTTCCAGATGAATCGACGACTGCAGAATTTGGGGATGCGTGCTGATTGGACTGCACGCAGGCCATAGTAGTAGTGACCTTAATTGGTGGGGAGGTCCTGTCCGGGTGATGGGCGAAGGCCACTTCACGTGCGCACTGGGGGTCGAGTTCGTCTGTATCGGAGATTATTGATTAAGCGTTGATCGCAACTAATTGATATGGTGGGGCGATGGAAGTATAGTCGGATACCATGGCTTCAAAAACGTGGGCTCATCCAAGCGCCATGTGCACTGATCCTATAATCACACTAACCCACTAGGCAGGTTCTACAAATCCCCAAAAATGGCAAGCAAGCACGCATTTTCTGAGAGAACAACGAAGCACTAAGACCGAGAAAATAAGACACATGAGTAACGTTGATGGGGTTGCCAGTAATGTGAGGTTAGCGCTTAGTTTACTGCCAGAAAAAAAAACAACGCCTGTACGCTTGCATGAAGTTCTTCACCTATCGTGTTTGATTAATTTACAACAAAAACCATTGTCACAAACACGCATATGCTAGCGCAGGATATGAACAGACGGAACTCAATGGACAACAATTTCACATAAGCTATTCACTACCGAATACGTACACCTATTCATTATTCATTACAATCAGCCCATAAAAGCAGATTCTGATAGTGTCCACGCCAAATGACATATTTGCAACTATAAATGATACATGTTCCATTTTTCAGTGAAATATATCGAGGAAAGCACATACTTACCTCGGATAAATTCGAACAGAGATAGGTACGAGTCCAGTAGAAAGACGCTCATGAGTCCAAAAACTAGTAAGTTCTGCACTATAAACGCCTCTCGTTTCACGTATCCCCATGCCGCCGTGACTACTAAGGTTGTGGTGATCAGAACAAATAAACGCCTTAATTGATCGAAATCGGAAAATTGGGCACTAGCGTGGCGGGACTGATAAGCGTAATAAAACCATAGTAACAGGCAAAATATATTGACTATGGATATCGGCGCATAACGATAGTCGGGGTCCACAGTCAGCAAGATCAACACCAGATGAGCGACGTTTGTAGCAACGTATATGGCCCCTATACACATTACAGTGTTTCTGTAGGTGTTTTTCGGCGCATCAGTGAATTCATACTCAGAGAACAGCTCCACCATCTGTTTCTGACGGGCTAGGAGTGCAGATAATAGAAGGAATGTACAAAAGCTCAGGTACAGGCCCATCAACGATCGCACGACAGTGTTGGGTGTGAAAAGATGCGCCTCCATCAGCACATATGCGCAGAGTATCGGGATGGACAACAAGGCTGCCGCATGGACCTGGAAGACATACACCAGTCCCCTGTTGATCATTATGCGATCGTTGCTTAGTCGGTACGCCACACTCCCCGTCCAAAGTGTTACGAGGAGGGAGACTAACCCCGCGACCACCACCAGTGGGAATGCGAGATTATCCTTGCACGTCCAGTTGTAGACAGTGGCGAAGTATACTACGAGTGCGATAGACAGATAGACAGCTGTGCATATGGGGAAGATCCAGATCCAGAATAGGCGTTTGGCATAACCTTTATACTCCTGCCAGGTTGCGGTTCTTCCCTGAACCGGTTGAGTAGTAGCTCCTGTATCAGATTGCTTCGGATTTTTCTTGGCAGCTACCGTGGCTCCTCCAGTAGACAGGAACTAAGACATGTTTGTGTGTGTATGTAATGTGAACAGAGGGCATGCCTTTATATGAGAACTTGCAAATAACTATATATAGAGAAGCCAATAACAGATGCAAAAACAACAATGTGAAGCGAATTGCAGTCAAAAAAGTTTTATAGGTTTAGCGCAGGGAAGTGAGTTTAACTAAAGCTAATTGGCTATTAGCGCGTGCATGAGGAGAATATACTTGAAATCATCTAAATATATGTATTGTTTAGTTTGGTGCTTGCTCCAAGCTCATGCAACTTCGACGCGGAAAATTATATGTGCCGTCTATCCCGTGCTATAATACAGACTAAGTATAATAAAACCCCCCCCATTAAGACATAGTATGTTACCGAATGCGCTGAATTGTTGGTATCGTCCAAATACTCATATACATATATATATATATATATATATAAATATATATACCCACCCACATAGATATACATATATACAAGCATAGATATACATATAGATATAA
>NW_014039639.1:16757-17349 GCF_001186125.1 Sphaeroforma arctica JP610 | reverse complement strand
AATAAAATAAAATAATAATANACAGTATATATATATATATACATACANAGGTAGTATATATATATATATACACACACACACACGCATATATATATATACATAAACATATACATATAAACAGATATTCATTAACATATACGTATATATAAATAAACACATATTCTTTTACAAATACCTATACATATATATATATATATTTATATTAGCATGTATCTGTATATGTATACATATATATATATATATAGATTTAAACTTATATGTACAACAAGATGAACAAATATATATACATTCATATATATAGATATAACTAGCATAAAATGATAGATAAATAGTTTTTTTCAGTACTCGTTTACATACATTTATGTTATCTATCCATCCTTGTGTAGACACACACACACACACACAAACACTGACACACACATATATATACTTACACATAAACATACACAGACAGAGATACACAGATACATAGATACACAAGATACACACAAACAAACACACAGTCACACACCTATATATAAATTCAAAAATATATCGACATATATTGGTCGACATAAACATCTATAACTATAACATACTAAATATATATAAC
>NW_014039639.1:14103-16603 GCF_001186125.1 Sphaeroforma arctica JP610 | reverse complement strand
TATACTCACACACACGCACACACACACACACACACACACACACATATATATATATGTATATATTATAGGTTACGTATTTGATTAATGATGTGGATATAAACTTAGCTTTATTGTATATATAATTTATACACATCTGTATGTATATATCTTTCTACACATATGCACGTGCGATATAAATACGTATGAACCATACACTCCTTTATATTCAGTTATAGTGTGGTGCTTTCTCGTATTTGTTTAATCTTACGTATTATCAAATTGGTTAAAATAAAACAAATATCATGTTCCTATATGTTTACACAAATGTTCGAACTCTCAAATAAAAGAGTATAGAAATTTCGAATCTGATAACCAAGGGAATGACGAGTACGATTCCAGGCCTTACATTCAAGTTGGTCATAAGATATAGTACAATTAAATGACATACCATGACTTTTGTAAAGTCGACGGAATTGGTCGGGGTACCATCGTTATCCACTTGTACTGATGATACTTGTTGACAGAGAGTGATGCTCTTATTATTATGTGTGATAATCTTGGCGGCTCCTGTATGTTTATCACCTGTCATTGTTAGAGAGCTATAATGACCAATGCTGCGGACTGTACTTGCATATTATTTAATTAAAAAAAATACTAAATAGAAAATAGTATCCTAAAGAAAAGAGGTTATGCTATGTATGCAATGCTAAAAAAGATTTTTAGAATTCACAAATTGTTTACGGTTGTGGGCAAAGGGGGGGGGTAAGGTTTAAAGTAAATAAATTGTATTACATATTTAGTAGGCTATGGAAAAAAAACAACATATGTACTTAAATAGGGCCTTAGGCTGTACTGCCGTAGCCCTTCTTTTTTTTGAATATATTTAGGCCCGCCCCGTAGGCGGTCGATATTGTTGTTTGTTTTTATAAAAATCAACAAAAAAAGTGTAGAGGAATTTTAAATATTTAAAAATAAAAGTATTCATGTATGTACATAATTACTACAAAAGTCAGAAGATCACTTTATTTTTTGTTGAAGGTGTTAGATGTGACACTCAGTGACAAACTGATAGGCCTGATTAGTAAAAATTCCATTTTATTTTTACAAAGTACGTAAAAATGTGCACCTAGGGCGGTATGGCCCACCTGCGTAAAAGCCGAAAACGAAAGGGCAACTTTCAAGGCACGTCGGCCCTTTTTTACGTTTTTTTAGATTCGCCTTGAGTCACAGATCCTTGCTATCCCAAAATATATATTCAGGCGGTGTCTGATTTTCGATTTTCGGACCGGCGTGTGTGGGACTCTTCACTGCTAAATAGCAGTAACTTGGAGGGCGGAGTAGGTCTTGTGCTCGGAATTGGGAATATTTCTCAGGAGACGTTGGAGTTGGGAGAAATTTTCCCCTGTCGCTGTCAGTCGTCAGATCACTGAGCTGACAGATTGCAAAGTCTGTTTTGCTTTAAAAGATAAAAATAAATAAAAGAAGGCATGTGCTACCGACCTATTTTTATGCAAAAAATACTACGTGTTGCACACACTCTCACACAAGAAGAGTCCAAAGTGATAAAGTCCAAACAAGAAACAACAAGAGAAAAATTAAGAGTCCGAAAAATTAGTCCGGAAATGCATAAGGCGGTTCGGATGTGCTTCCGTGTTTTAGGGTTTATTCTGAACCCAAAATCGAGGGTGAGGGGGGGGGAGGGGACTTATGACTTAAAATATTGACCTGACCCTGCTCAGGATCACCTCAGCAATACGGTTTCAACTGCTCAAGCTACTTTATTATAAATTATATACTGATAACTATATACGTTTATAATAAGAGTTGAATAATCTACAGCGATTGGAAGGAAAGCTGCGCCAAAAAGAAAGTGTCTAACAAGCACCGATTTCAAAACCAATACATATGTACTGTAATAAAAGTGATATTGCCGGTTGTATGATGATTTATAAGAGTATTTAGAACCCCGAGACTGATGCGTAGGGCCCAAAAAAGTGTATATGTACTACAGAGGTTTTTAGGATTTTCTAAACCCTAACCCCTAAACCCTATATGTCCAAAGTGTGTCTCAAGTCCCAAATTACAGGGGGGCGGGGGGCGCGCCTAAAACACGGAAGCACATTCGAACCACCTAAATATATAATTTATATAAAAATATATAAATGTTGTTTTGTAAGGCCGGACTTGCCAACTTAAAGAAATATTGAGAAAATACAGCCCTAATAAATATTCAGGTATATTTTGGTATATTTGCTCTATGAAATATTGGGGCCCCATATTTCATTAGAATTTGGAAATTCATATGCGATTGTATTTGAGATATTGTTGAATATTCGCTCAGTATTTTGATACTCTCAGTTGGCAAATGCACGAATACACACGATATTCTATATGGAGCCGAAAAAGCGACGCCGCTTTTGGATTGGTACATATTAACCCGAGCCCTCCCATTGGCAGTAGTTTTATCTAAAAAATAAAAATTCATTCTCTACCATAAGTCAAAAAGAGGGTCTACCCTCTT
>NW_014039639.1:10560-13670 GCF_001186125.1 Sphaeroforma arctica JP610 | reverse complement strand
GGTCTACCTCTTTTGACTTATGGTGAAATATACAACAAAACAAAATATTGTTGTATATTTTTTAGATCGAATCTGGCATAATTTGGGAATGGTAAAACACTCAAAATCGTGAAATCAGAAAATTACGAGGCTTATAAAATATGAAAGTCACTTTCTATAATTTCCTGAATATTCATAATAACTGTCAAAATTATGGATCGTGCGAAGAAATATCGAAATTAGTTATTGGAGTCAGGTATTTTACTCATTTCATATTTTGTTCCCAAATATTTCCTGAAGTTGGCAAATCCGGCCTAAATATCTTGTTGTAGGGTGTGTTTTTGCTTTTTGTTTCTTTTTTTATTCCGTGGGGCGGGGGCCGCAAGGAACAGTGTACTTGATAGCGAATTAGCGATTTATCAGTCTGAGAACTCTTGAACGGTGAACCATTGAATAATGAATACAGAACAAACTACAGGATACAAAGTACATACGGAGTACAGACTCCAGACTCCAGACTCGAGCAATCGAGCGTCACTGCGTCACAGATTATATGATTATTCGTATAGATTTTGAACATTTATAGTTTTCTCTATGGAGTATACCTCTCACACTCACAGTCTCACTAATTGACTAATAGAGAATAGTAGTCTAGATAGAGAAAGAGATGTACTCTCTAGAGAGTACATAGTATGTAAATAGTGACAAGTGAGCTCTCGACGAGGAGCGAGAACGAAAGTCATAGAAGTTTGGAACAATTTGAAATAAAAATATGAACAATGACAATGTGAAATCACTGAAATTGTGATTTGTGGTCGTTTTTAAAAAAATCAGCGAGAGACGAATTTTGTCTCTTTATACATGCTTACAAACTAGGGAAAAAAGTTTTATCAAAACAAACAAAAAGTTGGACGAATCAATTCGGCTATTCCATTGGCTTACAACCTTTAATACCTTTTTAATTTTTAACGAAAATCTTGTTTTAAATATTTTATTGAAGGCTCTAAAACATTGAAAATCTCTAATAAATATCGCATTTATATATTAGACTCTCGAGTCTCGAGTCTCGACTCCTCTAGTCTCGATTGAGTCGATTCTCGCGTCTCGGCCTCAGTGTGAGACATCACTTCTCAGGGTTTTTAAATTCTTTTATTTAATCGACACTGCACTGACCGGTTATATGATTGGTCAATATTAAAATTCTTAATTGGGTCCTATAAATAGTTACAAAAAAATATATATATAGAATGCTGCGCCTTCTAAAGTCTAAAGGCCCTCCTGAGTCCTGAGGACTGAAGCCTGAGGACCTGAGGCTCCTGTCTTATACATAGGTCTCTTGGGCCGAAGTTTATATATATATATAAAATGTATTTTGTCTTTATTGCTTTTTGTTTTAAAAAAACAAAACAAAACAAAACAAATACATAGAAGCAGGCTAGAGATAAATAAATACATCCATACATATGAAAATAAATAGAATATGGCACCAAATTTACATGAATAATATTTCCATAAATCGGTGTTTGTCGTCCATCTACAGGAATTGTATGTAAAATAAGGGTTAAGATATCCTGATCAAGCTTCCGGAGTCACGGTGCTGCAAATGGCGGACGTGAGAAGTACTTGAGATAATGAACGCCACGAATAATTGGCAGGAATTCTATTAGAGATACACTGCCTTATAAGTGCGCGGCTTGTTTTCGTGCCGCTGAGTGCGCACATAATAATGGAGCGACCCACTTCTAGCAGAAGTTCACACAAAACAGCATCGACTCGCACTCCCCCGCCAGTGCCTAAGAGAGCCGCAACTGATAGTGGCAGAGTGCGCAGATCAATATCGCACAATCCTTCACCGGACAAGGCAGGGCTGTATCCCACGTGGGACAATGACGCAGGACCGCCACAACAGCACAGTCAAGGTTTAGCATTCAAAGCAAACTGCTCCAACCCCGATGTCAGCACGGGAAGTGCACCGGGCATCCCTGCTAGACCCAAAAGACCAACGCAGCAGTCCCCTCTACTTAGAATGGCTCTGCAGCCCACCAGTGAGGGCGATGGTGAAGATACCGATACACCAGTCACAACCTCAGTCACGCGCGCGCATACATTTCAGGATGTCTCGAGAGGTATTGAAAACTTGGCAAAGCCAACCCAATTCCTTGAGGAAAAGGTTATTGGGAGCTCGAATGCCTCGCTCAAACAACTGTCGGCAGCTGACACTACGCATGTGGAACCTGTCAGTGACCTACGAATGCTTCTTGGAAAAGGGTATGTCGAGTTCAATTAGTTGCGGCCTCTTATTCACAGGTGAATTTCTCGTGGGTATACGCAAACACATGTATCATACGCAATTCACGATGCTTAGCACATGTATCAGACACAATCCACGACGCTTAGTATATGTATCATACGCAATTCACGATGCTTAGCACATGTATCAGACACAATCCACGACGCTTAGCATATGTATCATACACAATCCACGATGCTTAGCCATGTATCATGCTTAGCACATGTATCATACACAGTCCACGATGCTTAGCACATATATCAAACATAATCCACGTTGCTTAGCACATGTATCATACACAATCCACAATGCTTAGCACATATATCATACACAATCCACGTTGCTTAGCACATGTATCATACAAAATCCACGATGCTTCTTGACTGGTTCAATCCTGTAGCAATATGCCGTCTCTACAAGATGCACTGGCCATAGTCACCAGTGGCACCGGGATCGAGATGAAAGTTCTCCAAGACAAGCAAAACTCCGTTAAGAGTCTCTTGCTCAAGATCGACCGCCAATTGCACGTGTTGATGGTGTACAAGCGAGGTTCAGACAAGGTTTGTCAGGTGCATGTATCCATAACAATCGAAAATCTCTATACAGCTGTCAACTCTGTCCCTTTAGCTAACAAATATCAGAACTTGAAGTGACGTACACTATCGAGCAGTTAATGTCAGACACTATGTCTCTTAAGAGCAAATTTTGACCCAACACGTGGACTAGTATTGTTATTCAAGATTTCAAGTTCCGCAAGTATATATATATATATCTATATATTTATATATGTATATGTATATATATATAATATATATATTATATATATATACCANATATATAT
>NW_014039639.1:5024-10331 GCF_001186125.1 Sphaeroforma arctica JP610 | reverse complement strand
TCAATTACGATCCAATCCCCACTGATGTCTATACAGATCAAATACATCACGCTAGAAAGTGTGCATGAAATTCGAATTGCTCGATTTGGAAGATTTTGGCGGAAACTCAAAGATAATGCCAATCCGGAGTTAGGATTTCTCGTTATCTTTGGGGAGAAGTACGAAGAATTAGGTGTTCTAACAAAAAGCGTTGCCGAGGTAAGGAACACTGCATATTTTTTCCTTGTCGTACGTACTTGAACAAGCAATTGTACATTTTTGTGCCAATTGTACATTTTTGTGCCAATTGTACATTTTTGTGCCAATTGTACATTTTTGTGCCAATTGTACATCTTATTCCCATTGCACATGCCAATGGGTTTATGCCAAATATACATCTTATGTTAATTGCACATCTCATTTCAATTGCACACCTTATTCCCACTGTGTCAAATGCACATCTAACAGCGGAATGAGTGGATCTGTGCTCTGCACGCACTGACGGAGGATCGGCGCGGGTGTCGGGAAGGTGACACCATCGTCAACAGCTACCACCTGTAAGTCATTGTCAGTTGTCACTTACACTGCTCAAGCATTCATCACCTGCAAGTGAACCATCGTTAACAGCTACCACCTGTAAGTCATTATCAGTTGTCACTTGCACTGCTCAAGCATTCACCACCTGCAAGTGAACTATCGTCAACAGCTACCACCTGTAAGTCACTGTCAGTTGTCACTTGGACTACTCAAGCAGTCACCACCTGCAAGTGGCGGGGGATGGTTTGCTGAATGGCGGGCGTTTTGGTGTCGGGGGTTGTGTTTGATCTATGTGGGTTCGTTTTCGACAACTGATATGATATGCCACGCAGGTGTGTCGAGCGTGCGCGGGTGAACATGCTTTGCTGATATTGTGTCCATGTGTGTGGCAGGTGTGTCAGAGAAGCGTGTTGTGTGAACATGCTTAGCTGATATTGTGTCTATGTGTATGGAGTGCCCGTACAATCGTCCCTATGGCATCCAGCCACTCAAACATGTGTTCTAATGCTGTGTGTCTGGGAGTGACTGCAGTGATGGTGGGCGTATACGCTTACAGGTGAGTTGACCCATCTCTCGCTTCCCCGTGATGTGAACAGGCGGGTGTTTGCTCTTGCAGCAGAGAATGGTTATACCCCAAACCGCGTCCGGTGACTGTGTGCAGTCGTTTTTGGGCAGAGTGACCTCGGAGTTTCTCTAAGCAGTGAGTGAACATACGATAGTTAGACGATGCATGCGACGGTGCAATGGGTGCACCCTTCAGCCATGAACGGCTCAGACTTTTCATTGAGCGCAAAAAACCCTAAACCCTAAAACATGAAAAGCACTACCTTGTGGGTTCGTATTATGACATTCACCAGAGGTTGTTCTTTGATGCTGTTATGTTTGGCATTCATAGCCCATGAAAAACACTGACTTGAGTGGACGTAGAGTCTCAGAATACTAAAGATTGCACCTACGCCTATCCATCCGTTTCTCCAAGATGCCATGCTGTACACACAGACGTAGGAGTGCACAGAGACCCTGATCGCATTTGTATTTATTTGTTTGATACATTGGAATTGTATGCTTGTACATCGTTTGCTGACCTGTGTGTTTATTTGAATTGTATGCTTGTACAGCCTTTGTTGACCTGAGTGTTTATTTGTTTGATACCATAGAATGGTATGCTTGTACATCCTGTGTTGGCCTGTGTGTTTATTTGTTTTATACCATAGAATGGTATGCTTGCACATCCTTTGTTGACCCCAGTGTTTATTTGTTTATACCATAGAATGGTATGCTTGCACGTCCTTTGTTGACCCCAGTGTTTATTTGTTTGATACCATAGAATGTCATGCTTGTACATTCTTTGCTGACCTGAGTGTTTATTTGCTTGATACCATAGAATGGTATGCTTGTACATCGTTTGTTCACCTGCACTGCGACACGTGACCATGCGCCATTGCACAGGTGGGTCAGGAGAGAGTGGCGCCAACGCTCCCGTGTGGACAAAAGCACAAAGTGTCGCAGCATGGACGTGACAGTAAGTAGTGTGCCAATGCGGAGTGTCGCCTCGTGAGAGATGTTTGTGATATATTACAGACGGCGCACATATCATCCCTTGCCGCCAATAAATAAAATCATATTTCAATTCTGTCAACCGGATACTGTTTGTGACCTTACATGACGTGGTCGTTTTGTAGACGAACAAATATCTGACGCTTTCTGTGTATCGGGCGGAGCATACATTCAAGCAGACATCTAAGGATTCACGGTTTAAGCAGATATGTAAGATTGTACGGTTTACGTATATATGTAAGATTGTACGGTTTACGCAGATGTGTAAGATTGTACGGTTTACGTATATATCTAAGATTGTACGGTTTACGTACATATCTAAGATTATTCGTTTAAGCAGATATCTCAGATTGTACGGTTTAAGTATATATCTAAGATTGTACGGTTTAAGCAGACATCTAAGATTGTACGGTTTGAGCAGATATCTAAGATTGTACGGTTTAAGCAGACATCTAAGATTGTACGGTTTAAGCAGATATCTAATATTGTACGGTTTAAGTATATACTTAAGATTGTACGGTTTAAGAAGATATCTCATATTGTACTGTTTAAGTATATATTTAAGATTGTACGGTTTAAGACGATATCTAAGATTGTACGGTTCAAATATATATCTAAGATTGTAAGGTTGAAGTATATATCTAAGATTGTACGGTGTAAGTATATATCTAAGATTGTACTGTTTAAGCAGACATCTAAGATTGTACGGTTTAAGCAGACATCTTGGATTGTACGGTTTAAGCAGATATAAGATTGTCGGCTTAAGTATATATCTAAGATTGTACGGTTTAAGTATATATCTAAGATTGTACGGTTTAAGTATATATCTAATATTGCACGGTTTAAGTACATATCTAAGATTGTACGGTTTAAGTAGATATCTAAGATTGGACGGTTTAAACAGACATCTAAGATTGTACGGTTTAGTGGTGGTGTGCTCATATCTGTCGTCTGTTGCACAGGACCTGTCGTCGTTGTGCAGTGCACTGAATGTGAAGGTGTCGACTGCCGAGTGTGTGCAGCTGATCTACCAAGCGACCGATGGGGGCAATAAGGTACAGCAGTGTAAACCCTAAACCCTAAACCCTACACTCCATACCCTAATCGGCACATGCAGCCACTGCACGCACTAATGGTCAAGGCCAACTGCGGAAACGAAGCGTGTGAGTAATTTAATGCGATATCTACATGTTTGTGACAGCAATGATCACTCGCTGTCTGTCCTCTATTGCGTTTATCAAATCCAAATATTTACTGTGCTCGTACGTTATATTAGACGCACACAACAATATGACCTCACAACGGACTTAAACTCACAACAACACAACACGCAGTCCACCACGCCGTGTCCTCTGCGCTACTCTGTTTACTCTTTAATTGTTAAATTGTTTACTGTACAACAGTATCATCCACACACACCGCTTCAACTCTGTCACCTCTCAAGGGCACAAGTACACTCTCCTTGTGACACCCACTCCACTGATATGCTAGCCACATGGCGGCTGTATAGCGGCCTGTACGTATTTGGCGATGACACGTGACACCATTGTGAAATGGTTCCAAACCCTTTCACTTTAACATTCGGAGATCCCTCGCAACAACTTTTGTATGGTGAATGTATTGATTTTCTTCTGACATCCGTTGGTGATCGCGAACATTGCAATCTGCCACGGCACACATTCAACAGCGCTATTGCCACGTGCACATTCATATTGTCCTTATTACAGTCTAATACACATTCAACAGTGCTATTGCCACGTGCACATTCATTTTGCCCTTATTACAGTCTAATACACATTCAACAGTGCTATTGCCACGTGCACATTCATATTGCCCTTATTACAGTCTAATACACATTCAACAGTGCTATTGGCACGTGCACATTCATATTGCCCTTGTTATAGTCTCGTAGCAGACGTGAGGCCGCCATATGGAGGTCTGGTGACAACTCTTGACCTTTGCTCCATATCACTCCTCTGTCAGTCTCCGCTGCTGTTTGGCAATTCGTCTTCCATTCAGTCAATAATGTTACACCGCCACATCTCCATGGCAACCACAACCTGACACACGCCATGCCTCACCATACCCCTCTGCCATCCTGTCATACGCTCGTGGCCCCTTTTCACCTGTGCGTGTGCGGCTGTCTCTGCCCCACCCCATGGGCTGTGGCTTGTGTGGGTTGGGCTGCAGGTGACGTCGGTGGAGTCCTTCCAGCGGTTCATGGACACAGTGCACCTGCGCAGTGGCGAGGCACAGGTGTTTGTGGACCGATCACTGCGACGACAGACCCACAACGGCCCAGGAGTGTACTGGACCATCGACCAAGTCACACGCTTCATCACAACCGATCAGATGGACCAGGTAAGCACAGACGATGAGGGCAAAGGCCTGTTAGGACTGTGTGTGTGAAAGGGCCTGTTATGACTGTACGTGAGGCTGGGTTAAAGGGTCAGTTAAGGCTGTACGTGTGGATGGGTTAAGGAGTCTGTTAGGGTTTTAGGGGTTTAGGGTTTTAGAGTCGTATGGATACGACACATGTGACACGTGTCAGCTGCCCGGTGTCATTCCATCTTTGTGACACTGTAGAGCTTTGTCATTTGACACGTGTCATTTCTTTTGGTATCGTAACTGACCATTCCGTACTTAACTTAGCAATCATTTCAATAATCCCTAAAACCCAATAAAGTACGAAAGTGAACCCTTGAGTTGTTGACTACCAAGCGCATTGCGTTACCTGACGTTCTTAGTTTACCTACATATTGTACCTACATGTCACTTGTAACATAGGAGACCAACGGCGCCCGTATCCAAGCCATATACGACCAATACAAAGACGCCGATGGGATGTGGACCATCGGCGGGTTTGTGCGATATCTACACAGCGCACATAATGACATTCACTGCGCCACCGACTGGTGAGTGGGAAGGGAATGCATGACTCAAATTATCTGTGTGTATGTGTGTAAATGTGTATGTATATGTATGTGTATGTGTATGTGTATATATGTGTATATGTGTATATGGATGTGTGTGTATGTGTGTATAAGTGAATTTGTATGTGTGTGTATGTATTTATGTCTATGCGTATGTATGTGTATGCGTGTATATCTGTCTATGCGTATGTATGTGTATGCGTGTATATGTCTATACGTATGTATGTGTATGTGGGTACATGTGTATGGGTGTATGTGTGTCTTTGTGCATGCATGTATGTTTTTCATGCGTGTATGCGTG
>NW_014039639.1:2811-4565 GCF_001186125.1 Sphaeroforma arctica JP610 | reverse complement strand
AATGAACGCTTGTATAAAAATTTGGGACAAAACAAAGATACAGATTTGCAAGAACGCAACAGCATCCAATCCCATAGCCACTGTTTTATATCCTTGTTTGAAACTCATGAAATTAAAGTCCTTTTTGCATGGCTAGTGAACCGTCGCAGGATATGGAGAGGCCATTGTGCGAGTACTTCATCAACAGCTCCCACAACACTTATCTACTCGGTGACCAGTTGCGATCGACGTCTAGTGTAGAGGCGTATATCCGAGTGCTGCTAAGTGGTGTGTTAGCATGGTTTAGTGTTTTAGGTATCTTTATTTGTTTACACGCTATTGCTATATACAATGCCTGATGTCCGGGGTGAACTTGTGGCTACCGGCAGGTGTTGGCAGTTCCCGTGACCCTGTCTTTCAGGGGAGGGCGAACTGGACTATTTAAGGGCTGAGTCTTTTGCGGTCTGTGGTTGTTGTACTTGTTGAGTTGTTTTCTTTGGCTGTTGTTGTCTAGTTGATAGTGGTGTAGGCGTGTAACAACCGTAACTGGATTGACACAGAGTCTGTGAGTAAGCTGTGACAGATATGCATATCGTTTCGTTGAATATGAGGTATGATACAGTGGCTCGCCAGTGTATCATACTCACTACCGCATCACCGGGTCGCGATGTGCGACTGTGCCTGCCGGTAGGCATTCAAGGGGGATGTGTTCGGGGCGCAGGACGTTTCATTGCAGGGTGTTCGTTGATGTATGTGCTATTCAACTTCAAGTCAATGTATATTTGTCGCAGGCATATTAGCCAGCGTCTGGTCAAGTCAGGCGTAGTCACGCTACTACATATGAAGATATTGTAATGTCTATTGGGATGTCATTGTCTAAGTCCTGGTCAATATCAAACAGGGTGTGTATGGGGTGGTTTAGGAGTTTGCGTGTCCAGTACTGGGGTGCCGCTAGATAGGCGCTAGCCTCTGGATGTAGTGTGTTGAAATCCATTTGCGGATTATCTAGCCACAGTGTTCTGTGGGCTTGTTCGAAGCGACGTCTGCGTTCTAACGATGGCCAGGTATAATCGTTTTGTGGGTGTTCAGAGTCTACGAGGAGAGTGTGTACTCATGAACCGTGGCACTGGGAACACACAGTCCATCAGTACTTGGGGTGGTATGGGTCCTTTGTGCAAGTACACCAATTGGTAGAAGCGTATATCCGAGCGCTGCTAAGTGGTGTGTTAGCAGGGTTTATTGTTTTAACGAATGTTCAGTCAGGCCACTGTAGTCCTTCCTGTGCAAGTAGCTGATTGACTCGCATACAGGACTGTTCTCATCTAAACTCTAAAACCCTAAAACCATTGCGTGCCCTTGCAGGGTGTCGCTGTGTGGAGTTGGATGTGTGGGATGGTGCGGATGGACTGCCAGTCATTTACCATGGCCACACTCTCACGTCCAAAGTAAACCCTAAACCCTACAGCACAGGTCACACCCATTCAAGTCAATTAGATGTTATTGGGTGGTGAACATAGGTGTACATTCATGTTCTTGCAGTACACATGTGTCAGTACACTAGTACGTCAGTACACTAGTATACATAGCTAGACATGTCAATGGATGTACGCGTATGCTTATATGTGTACACGCATGTGTGTTTTGTCCATGTTAGTGACATGAGCATGTTATCCTATATATATATATATATATATATATATATATATATACATATACACACACACGACACACAACAACACACACACACACTATATATATATATATAATATATATAT
>NW_014039639.1:0-2543 GCF_001186125.1 Sphaeroforma arctica JP610 | reverse complement strand
TAACTAACACACTACACTACACTATATATATATATATATATATATATATATATATATATATATATATATATATATATATATATATATATATATATATATATATGTGTGTGTGTGCATATAGATTTGGATGCAAGATTGTGTCAATTGGAGTCACTATTTCCAATTTGTCGACATTAGTCATCTAGACTCAGCAATTGAGGAGCAACTGCAGAGTAATGGGCGCGAGAACACTCTTCCTATCCAATGATTCATAAACATCGCCGTGGCTTACTTTTGCGTGTCCGTGGATTCACTTTTTTGTGTGTGCCATACAGCATACCATAGACTAATTTAATATCTTGGCGATGGGTAGTGTGTTGGTTATATAAACTAAGCTATGGGTGGTGTGTTGGTTATATAAACTAAGCTATGGGTAGTATGCTGGTATACTAACTAAGCTATGGGGTAGTGTGTTAGTTACATTAACTGAGCTGTGTATTGTGATAGCCACATTTACTGAGCTGTAGAGTGTGTCAGGTACACTTTGCCTGTTGTAGGGCTTCCTGCTTTCTAAATAGTTTGTTCATCTGTTCGTTGGCACTCGCAGATGAGCTTTGAAGAGGCTGTGAGGGTCATTCGCAACTACGCATTCGAAGGTGAGCGAGCGTGCTTCGTTATTCTTTGTTGTGCTTTGCTGTGCTGGGCTGTGCTAAAGGTTTTAGCTGTTCACGTTCACACTCTTGCGCCCTGTCTTTCTCTGTTTTTAACACACATCAACCACCCGTCCCTTCATTCACCATCCCTTCATTCACCGTTCGTTCTTTCTTTCAGCGTCGTCATACCCTTTGATACTGTCCATAGAGAACCACTGCTCGGTGGTTCAGCAGGGCTACATGGCCAACCATCTCAAGACGCATCTGGGCGACATGCTGTGTGTGCCACGGATGAGCGACCGACACACAGACACTTTGCCTTCACCCAGGGAACTCATGCACAAGGTCAGTGCATCAGTGCAGGCGCATGGGACAGTCCGTGGCAGGCGGCTGTAGAAGGGGTCAGCTGACCTGCAGACCTGGTGTTGTGTATATTACTACTGTGAATAGACATTTTGGGTTTTAGATTTGGTGTTTGGGTTTTGGGTTTTAGGGTCATACATTCGGTTTCGTCGTGCGAGGCCTAGGCCTTACGATGGTCCTTTGTACGTCTATCTGCTGTGTTGAGCTTCGTCCGCTTTGCTCACCAAAGGAATTATTCGCAGACTCATGTACCACTTGTCATGGCATATGTTTTACGGTTTGAGAGTTTCAGCGTTTTAGGTCGGTATGTATTACATCTGTTTCAGATCTGTTTCAAACTGAAGGATTCGCGGGTTAAGCAACACTGGCATACATAGCGTGTGTAGTGTTACAAATGAATTCTAAACATTAACACTACTGGCATCCATAGTGTGTACCATGTTACTAACGAATACTAAACATCAGCACTACTGGCACCCATAGTGTGTGCAATGTTGCTGAGCCTTGCATGCAATACCGCCACGTGTACAGATTCTCATCAAAAACAAGAAGAACCAATCACACCCGTCCAATGAGTCATCGGACAATGTCAGCGGATCAATTACCAGCGCATTGGATGAAGAAATCGACCAGAAGGACTACGATCAACAGTTGATCCGACATCTGCAGGTAAGTCAACTATACACAGGAGGAATATTGGGTATGTCTTCGAGTGTTTATCAAATATGTCGAGTGATCTGTCTTATTAATAACTATGTGAGGTAATCTGTCCTATTAAGAATGTCAGATGACTTGTCCTATTGAATATGTCATGTGATCTGTCCTATTAATACATATGTTAGGTAGTCTGTCCTATTGAATATGTCAGGTGATCTGTCCTATTAAATATGTCAGATGACCTGTCCTATTGGATATATCAAGTGATCGGTCCTATTAATAACTACGATAGATTGTTTGTCCTATTAAATATGTCAAGTGATCTGTCCTATTAAATATATCAGATGACCTGTTCTATTGGATATGTCAAGTGATCTTTCCTATTCTTAACTACGTTAGGTAGTTTGTCCTATGTAATATGTGAGGTGATCTGTTCAATCTCATGGACCCTTTGCCTGAATCATACGCATGGTAGCCTATCTTGCACATCTTGTACACGTGACATCGTTCGCATCGCATGGTAGGTACAGTATTCAAAGTGTTGTAGGGTTTAGGGTTTTGTGTATGGGCCTCATCGTATTTCACCGTACCATGCCACGTGGCTGTGCTCAGAATGTCGAGGGCATCTCTCAACTGAATATGAAAGACTACGAGAGCGAAGAAACAGCACAGACAGCCGACCAAATCACCGTGGCCGTTGAACTGTCGCAGATGGTCACCTACTGCCAACCTACCGACATGAGAGCAATCAAACACGCCATACACCAGTTCAAGGTAAATGCACAACCCTATAACCACTTTAAGGTGAATGGGAATCCCTCAAACCGGTATATATATATATATATATATATACACATACATATATATATATATATATATATGTGTGTGTGT
>NW_014039640.1:28079-31471 GCF_001186125.1 Sphaeroforma arctica JP610 | reverse complement strand
GTGTATGTGTGTATGCACATGTATATATGCCTCTGTGTGTGTGTGTGTGTGTGTGTGCATGTACATGTATATGTATCTGTATTTGTGTCTGTGTGTACATATACATATTGTATATCTTTTATATATTCAACATTTATGTTACAATATTTTATATATATATATACATATATGTGTGTGGGTGTGTGTGTGTATATGTATTTGTATTTGTATTTGTATATGTGTATATGTAAATATATATATATGTTTGTGTGTGTGTGTGTGTGTGTGTATATATGTATGTATAAATTTTATATATCCCTGTGTTCTAGGCACACCAAGATTTTTTTCAATACAGAAGATACACACGCTCGCCACAATCGGTGCCCTTGATGACAGCTTGTGCAGTTGTGTATGGCTATGCATAAAGGTATGTTTGGCGTCACAAATGCCCTTACAACACTTAAACCACCCACGCTCAAGTTAACTGCATAGCTTAGCAGGCGGTACCCTGGGGCCTATGCTCAACAGAGACGGATGTGACATGTGGACCGT
Organism: Sphaeroforma arctica JP610; assembly: GCF_001186125.1. Taxonomy (NCBI): domain Eukaryota; class Ichthyosporea; order Ichthyophonida; genus Sphaeroforma; species Sphaeroforma arctica. Next base: position 30,940 of record NW_014039640.1, on the reverse strand, counting down.
GTTGCTTACCGTACAGATAATGCGCATACTCACTACCATTTCATTTCCATGTCATTTCGTATCGTGTCGTGTCGTGTCGTGTCGTGTCGTGTCATACACATGATGGTAGGTAACGCAATTGTGTATAGCGATGCAAAGGCGGATGTTGGACATCACACAGAAAGATTTGGCGGTGCTGGCACCCGCAGGCATCTTAGAACACCAGGCACTCGACTTAGGAGAAGACGACCAAGACAGCACCAATAGACAGCCTGTGGACAGAAGGTGGGTTATACAGCTCTGTCTATGTGTATATTATATATATATGTGTGTGTGTGTGTGTTTATATATCTGTCTGTCTGTCTGTATGTCTGTATGTCTGTCCGTGACTGTGTCTGTTTCTGTCTATGTCTGTTTCTTTCTGTGTCTGTGGCAGTGGCAGTGTATGTGTGTGTGTGTGTATGTCTGTGTCTGTGTCTGTGTCTGTTTTCTTCTGTTTTGTTGAAATAAGAGAGACTATCGTAGGACACTCTTAGACTTGGGTGAGGTTATGGGGATCAGGGCAACATATTGCGAGTTGGGTTAGGTTGTGTATCTATGTGCATGGTGAAGGCAAGTAAGCCATGGCATGGGCTGTTGACCGAAGGTGTACCGAACTTCCTTTTGATCTGCGCCTGTGTCCGTGTCTTTGACTTCTCAGGTGTTTAGTTAATGTCTCTGACTATACTCTAGGCATCTGTATCGGAGGCTGTGTGTCTGTATCCGTTATTTGTGTGTGTGTTGTTTGGTGTGAGTCTATGTATGTGCTATGTGTCTCTCACGTCTCTCTTGAGTGTTTGCGTTGAACGTATTCGTTTCAACCGTTGTGTAGTCTGATGGGACATTTTAAATGCCTTACGAATCCACGACACTCACAGTATTGAACCTTTGACGGTGTTGTATGTGCCTTGGTCTATGGTGTGTGACCTAGGGACTGTCTTGTAAGTGAGTGCAATAGACTGGTCTCTCTACTGAATGATGTGAGGCTGATAGTGTAGCATACTCTGTGGTCCACCTGCCTAGTCCTAGTCATCTATTGATAGACTACTTTCTTGTAGTACGCTTCCTGTATCCATCAACCACTTCTTATTCATCTGTTGTTTACGTAATCTATTGATAGGCTACTTTCCTGTAGTACTCGTTCTCTATCCATCAACCACTTCTTATTCATCTGTAGTGTATGTTATCTATTATTAAACTACTTTCCTGTAGTACGCTTTCTGTATCCATCAACCACTTCTTATTCATCTGTGGTGTATGTTATCTATTGATAGGCTACTTTCCTGTAGGACTCGTTCTCTATCCATCAACCACTTCTTATTCATCTGTGATGTATGTTATCTATTTTTAAATTACTTTCCTGTAGTACGCTTTCTGTATCCATCAACCACTTCTTATTCATCTGTGGTGTATATTATCTATTGATAGGCTATTTTCCTGTAGTACTCGTTCTCTATCCATCAGCCACTTCTTATTCATCTGTGGTGTATATTATCGATTGATAGGCTACTTTCCTGTAGTACTCGCTCTCTATCCATCAACCACTTCCTATTCATCTGTGGTGTATGTCATCTATTATTAAACTACTTCCCTGTAGTACGCTTTCTGTATCCATCAACCACTTCTTATTCATCTGTGGTGTATGTTATCTATTGATCGACTACTTTCCTGTAGTACGCTTTCTGTAACCATCGACCACTTCTTGTTCATCTGTGGTGTGTGTTCTCACGTGTAGCTGGTTGCCTTGTGCAGATATTCACTGACAACACTGGAACAGCCCGTGACAGCCACAGCCACAGCCACAGCCACAGTAGCTGCAAAGGCCAGCAGAAACAAAAGCGCCAGTGACATGCTAACCAACAGGTGAGGAACCCTGCTAGCTGTGTGGGAGATGAATGATTGGTCATTGGTTTGCGAGTGTGTCCCTGTCTGTGTCTGTGTCTGTGCCCCTGTTTGTCTTTTTGTCTGTGTCTCTGTCTCTGTCTCTGTCTGTGTCTATGTCTGTGTCTGTGCCCCTGTTTGTCTTTGTGTCTGTATCTGTATCTATGTCTGTGTCTGTGTCCCTGTTTGTGTATGTGTCTGTGTATGTGTCTCTGTCTCTGTCTCTGTCTCTGTCTGTGTCTGTGTCCCTGATTGTCTTTGTGTCTGTGTCTGTATCTGTGTCTATGTCTGTGTCCCTGTTTGTGTATGTGTCTGTGTCTGTGTCTGTGTCTGTGTCTGTGTCTGTGTCCCTGTTTGTGTATGTGTATGTGTCTGCGTCTGTGTCTGTGTCTGTGTCCCTGTTTGTCCTTGTGTCTGTGTTTGTCTTTGTGTCTGTCCTATGCGTCTGTGTCTGTGTCTGTGTCTGTGTTTGTGTCTATGTCTGTGTCTGTGTTCCTGTTTGCGTATGTGTCTGCGTCTGTGTCTATGTCTGTGTATGTGTCCCTGTTTGTGTATGTGTCTGTGTCTGCGTCCCTGTTTGTGTTATGTGCCCCTGTTCGTGTCCGTGTCCGTGTCTGTGTTTGGGTTGTGTCTGTGTTTGTGTCTGTCCTGTGCGTCTGTGTCTGTGTCTGTATCTGCGTCCCTGTTTGTGTTATGTGCCCCTGTTCGTGTCCGTGTCCGTGTCTGTGTTTGTGTTCGGGTTTGTGTTTGGGTTTGGGTTTGGGTTTGTGTCCCTGTATGCGTCTGTGTCTGTGTTGTGTCTGTCCTGTGCGTCTGTGTCTGTGTCTGTGTCTGTGTCTGTGTCCCTGTTTGTGTATGTGTCTGCGTCTGTGTCTGTGTTTGTGTTTGTGTCTGTGGCTGTGGCTGTGTCCCTTTGTGTCTGTGTCTGTGTCCCTTTTGTGTCTGTGTCTGTGTCTATTCTA
>NW_014039640.1:18769-25575 GCF_001186125.1 Sphaeroforma arctica JP610 | reverse complement strand
GTATGTATGTATATACTTTGCTTACAGTACCACCGTCTGCTTGCTATATAGTACCTGCAGTGGCTGGCAGATACCATGAATGGCTACTACTTGGCCCCAGACATGGTGGCTCAGATTCTGGGGATCCTCATGGACTACATCGCAGTTGTGTGCACCAATGAGATGCTGCAGAAACCGAGCATATGCACGGACCTGCGAGGGCTGCAGATCAGTTTTAATCTTCAGGCGTTGAGCTCCTGGTAGGTGTTGGGTGTGAGCGGTCGTGTGTCTTGTATATTGGCTTTTCTATCCTCATAGAGGTATGTTCTAGGAAGAATTGCTGAGGTTTGTATGGAAGGGCCGGGGAAGGGCTGTTGTTTTCCATACACGTTCCGACTGTGGATATTCCTTTGGTTACCCATGTGTAAATATTCTCATATATCTAAAACTCTAACCCCTAAACCCTAAAACATATATGAATCTGTGTGTGAGAGTGCGTGTGTCTGTATCTGTGTCTCTGTGGTTTATGCGTGTTCATGTTTCTAATCCATATGTGGATGCCACTCACGCATTTATCTTCATGAGTATATTGAGTTGTGAGCATTGGCCAACGAGTATAGTATCAGTTAGTGCGTATCACAATACACAGCTGTTGTTGCGGCGTGCATTGCCCTGTCACCGCAATGTTATGATTCTTATGAATTTAATTGCACCCAAACTAAACCACCTATCTAAATTATTGTTTGCCAACTAGAATTAGTGTTTTCCTTTCTAAATTAGTGTTTACCTACTAAAATTTGTGTTTGTCTTCCTAAATTGGTGTTTTCTTTTCTAAATTAGTGTTTAACTGGTGTTTTCCTTTCTAAATTAGTGTGTTTGTTTACCTAAATTAGTGTTTGTCTACCTAAAATAGTATTTGCCTATCTAAATTAGTTTGTGTACCTAGTTCGTGTTTGACTGCACCCGACCTAATACCCCTACCTACATACAATCCATCAGCATAGCACGTTTGCCCAACGAGTTGTGTCTCTCACACCGTGCAACTGAAGTCATACACACGCAACGCCCTTTGGTGTAGGTGGCGAGACCAGCCCGGACAAGGCAAAGCTCAGCTGTTGACGCTCACTCAGGCAGCGAGGCTACTCACCATGCCCAAGAGCACTGTGGAGGACATACAGCTCATCTGCGACCAAGCACGTGCACTCAACGTGAGTCGGTTGCAGCGGCTGCTGCATATGTACCGTGATCCAGAGGGAAACCCCATACCCGCGAGCATACTACAGGCGGGACTAGAACAGCGATGGCTGCACGAGCAGCGGAGAGTGGAAGAACCTCCGCCGTTGATGTTACAGCCCAAACCTCCCGGACTGACGGTGTCGTATACTGCAAAAGGTGTGCAGAGTGTGTGTCTTTGGTGTTGGTGTTGGCGTTGGTGTTGGTGTTGGTGTGAGTGTATATATATATAGCTACTCGTGTGTGTTACAAGCAAGAGCTATTCGTAGTACGTGGTTCATAGTTATCAGATTTTTTTAATCTGTTTTGGCTATTTGAGAGATATTTGTAGTGTGTCCATACGATTTCTTGGTTTTGATTAGTATCGGCACTCACTTTTGTCACAACATACGAATTTCTGTATAGATACATTGAACTGAACACGTTATATAGCACACCCATCTATAGCACTACTGATGTGGTTATATATTCTCTCACAAATACTTACCCAACTCCCTAAAACACTTTCAGATATCAAATTGGAAGATCTGGTGGTTCCCAGTTTCCTGCGCGTCCCCTTCCTTGTGAAAGTATGAGCGTTAAGCCATTCCTTTTGAAAGTATGAACGTTTTGAAGTTCAAGTGATAAAAACTGCCACTTTACAGTTAGTCGCCAGCTGTACCGCAACGCCCATGCTCTGAGGGGTACACTATGTACACCCGCTACGTCCAGTACCACACTCGAGTTGGCCATCCTGCTATCCTTCGTCGCGTGCGTGTAATGGTTGACCAAGAAGCCAACCAATCTGTGCCGGCTGCACGGTTGCGGGTGCATGGGGCATTGTGGAAGTGTGGTGATGACACTATACGAGTGTGTAGTAAGAGTGTGTGGGCAGAGTGTGGTGATGAGACGATGAGTGCGTGTGGTCTCTCAGAGTGATACCGTTAAGAGTGCCGTTATACACTGAGTGTCCGGAGATGAGAGTTCATCATCCATTCACCATACACCGCCCAGGACAGTAACAGTAACAGCGACACCACAAGCAAGTGTCAGGGCTGCGGAGGTTCGTTTTGGCGCGGTGTCAGTAGTAGTCGACGGCCGGAAACCTCTACAAAGCGTGCACGATACAACTCTAGGGTCTGGCCACCATATGGTAATACAGACCAAATAATCTCCCCGGTACAGTACGGTAACTGGGAGGTAATGAGAATATTCAGAATGAGTTCCATAGGAGCAAGTGCGTCCTTGTCAGATAAACATAAGGCCGAGAATGCACGCACAGCCACTGCTAGTGGCCAGTACGACACACTGGGGTTGGAGAGTAGCCCCAAAGTCTTTCAGGCGGAGATGAATGTCTACGGAGCACAAATATAGAGATGCCATGTCGACAGTTGTGAGCAATAGTATTGTGTATTGTCTAGGTTGCCATCTCAGTCTCGGTATCTAGAAGAGAACCTTGATGACGTATGCGACACCTTGATGAGATGTATGACACTGGCACTGTAGTGTTCTGTACGACTATGTAGTGTTCTGTACGACACCGCATACTAAGTACGGATGTCCAGGCACGCCAGTATGTTTGATACGTCGGAAAAGAGTCTGGTGCGTTGCCTGCAGCAGATTAAAAGAGGTGTGCTACCCAAATAATGGTCATCAACGCTGGCGCATGTTCATCGGAACACTTCATTTTAATTACCAGTATAGGCTAAAGCTTAAATCCGCACCGAAACATAGAATTTCACTTCGGCGATAATAAAAGTATATCAAATGATAGTCATAGAACAGTTAGTGTTTTAGAAAGCGATACACAGTGGTAGCTCCGCAGATAGGTTCGAACTAGGGACTGACTTGGTACTCAGCGTAGTTCTTCCTTGTAAGCAAAGAGAGACCATGGTATATAATACGAAACTGAATAGACAAGTACCCAGACGTAGGACCGATAGGGTTTCCATTTGCTAATCTTGTGCCTGTTCGTATCCCACTCGCCCGCAACTAAGCAGAACATGGAGCGCTCAAATCTTAATCCTAATTGACCCATTCACTGTCCGAAAGATTATCGCTGAGTGTGCCAGTTTTTGTTCATTGCTTTTTTAACAAAATAAACATGCTCAGCGATTACAAAACATTGTCTGTTATAAGATATCTCCCATTGAATTTGAATTGTAGATCCGAAGATCATATATCTGAGTACAAAAATGCAGCAGTGACACGTCATACTGTTTGAGTATGGCAGTGCACTGAGAATTACTTTGGGATTGTCCGAGAGTAGTCTACTATCGTACTGGGTGTTTATTTAGGACAATAATTAACTCACCAGCACGAGATATCGCATGATAATGTTAGGACATCGCTACCTGTACCCATTTCGAAGGATAATATATCAATTGTTCATATCTGCACCTTCTTACTTCGGGACTAAACATTCAAACCTAAATATAGTAGGCTAAACGATTTGTTCACGAACGTAATCTCAAAGATTTCAATGGACATGTCAACAAGGTACGCAACGCTCGACATACCAGCATTATTCAGTAGCATGGTATAGGTCAGATAAAATTGATATGAAGCATATTAAAATACTTCCGTACTAAAAGAGTACTGATATCTACCCGAGTGACTGTAATATATAAATTTCGAGTGAAAATTCGATCGCGCTCTGATATATAGTGTTGAGTATGAATTCAGTTGTGAGTTCATTCAGTATCTTATGCCAAGAATAAGAAGCTTCGTTGCTGCCGTGTCTACAAAAATTCAGGTACAAAGCTTATTTAATAGTATCCGAGGAGACTTTTTGCACATCAATTCTGCAGGCAACTTTTAATGTATTCTGCAGGCAATTATTAAGATTTTACCAAGTCAAAAGTATATAGTTTCAATTGTCGTATTCCATGGTATTATAGCAGAACGACTTTCTACTACTATACTAAATGATACTAAATCATTTTGAGTGTGACACGACTACTATTCTTGTTTCAAGGATGTTTTATTAGCAAGACTAGAAACCAAATGAGCCGTTTTTGCTCCCCTTCGCCAAAATAGAGTCGAAATAGAAAGACTGGATTTCAAATATAGCATGGTCTGACGGTTGAACACGGCTGTAGCAGTGCCGCATAGATAGACTCATCAAACTAGATTAAGTACACTATTAAGAACATTATAAAGAACACCATTAAACCCACCGATACTGTGCTTCAGATATTGATAGACTGCCACACATACTTTTTTGTATACATCTAAATGATACGAATACATCTGAATGATCTTAAATACACAAAGTTTAACCCAAATAAATATGACATGCCAATGTTAAGAACATGAGGGAACATTTTTTTGCTACCGCACTGGCCCATCAACACAAGCGTTGATTTTCAAAAATTAGCCTACTTCTTTTGTATTTATAGCAGAACGAATTTTCAGAACTCAAACGACCCACATGGTCGTCTTGTGGTTTTTTTTTATACTGTGACTTGCTGGCGACCGAGTTTATGTGGATTTTTCCTTGATTCTGAAATTTTCAAGTTTCGATTATCACAAAATGTGCAAGTATTTACACACTCCTTTCGTTAGGCTTGAGTTTAATTCTAACTGCAACGTGCCATTTGGGCTACAGTCACATATTGAAGTGGTACATGGTGAAGTTTTCCCCCAGAAAATGGAATTAATTGTGTATGAAAGTAGAACAATTGCACTTGGCGTAAGTGGGGTCAGTCGATAGACGGTCATAATGTTTTTAAATTGTTTCAACGGGTTCCGAATGGCAAGAATAAATTTGGGTTTGATACCAGTGATTTGATTTTTGAGTATATACAGCAGGGATCACACCTAAAATATTATTAATCTCGATATTGTGCTGTTTGTTCGGAGTCTTTTGAACTCGGAAATCATATACATTCGTGATTGTAAACAGCGTCTGTAATGATACGAACATTGTTAGGAAAGTAAAGTACGCGACGGGTAGCGAATACATGGTGATAGCAGAGGAAAACAAAATAAACTTGCGACCATTTCAAAGAGGTTCGTAGTTTATTTAGTTTAAATACAGTCGCACCCGAATCGCCTACTCTAGAGCCCTAGATCTAGCATCATGGTATCGTTGTTGGAGGGGTGTGTGTCTTTTTTTCAGAGGGCGATCCTCCCAATCTGTAGACCTGACATCGAAAATCTTACAATTTGAAGCTCTGATTTGCATGTAGACATAAAAATTTATCCAAATTGAAATTAATAATATTATCCCTATATGGCTATTTCATCGCCTGAGTGTCCTTTAGAAGTATAAAAGCATAACATGTTTTTATTTAGCGACACTTCACTGTTTTCTTTTTTGGGGTGAGCTATCATCTTGTATCTCGTAGTACATCTGTATCATAACCCTTCAAAACCTCTTATGATGCCAAACTGCACTTTGGAGGTATCTGACTCGCAGGGCAAACATATTTCATCCTCATGATTTCGGAGTTTTTCGGTAGTTCTGCTTTGAGATAGCGTCAGAGAAAAAGAAAATAGACAATTAAACGATTGTAAAGAAATCTGTGCTGAATCATAGAGTTTTGGCCTTTTCATTAAACCGCTCGCAATATTGACGGCTCACGTAGAAATGCGGGATAAGTAATTTTGAGAGCCGAAGAGCCTAGTTCTAGAAGCTGAGTATTAGAATTGTTGACATATTGGAAACATTCATCGATTAATATACATTTTTGACCCAGTCTTGCACCCCTCTATGGACTCTACCGAAGCAGCCGAAGTTGCTTCACCAGGCATATTTGACTACTTTTGTTCTAAATGTAAAATTACAATGTTAACTAACATAAGACTGCTCGAAGGTTTTGATGAACAATGAAGTGCTTTAAATCGGAAAATGTCGTTATACACCTTTCTACTTTCTACCGTGTATTTAAGACGATATGTCTTGTTTTTTTGTTATAAACAGATCCATAGAGTTACGTCTGAACTGAATATTTCGGAAAGATATACTTGAAATACCAAATCACATCCGAGGAAAGACAAATACAATCCCTGCTTGTGCATCTGCACGAATATTTTCTATGCGTTCATTGTATTGTTTCGATAAATCAGTTGGAATATAAATGCACGAACATATGATAGGTCCGTGGAAGACCATTCCTACACTAAGGCGGTTCGGATGTGCTATCTCTTGCGAATATTTAATATAAATACAGATACACTCTACAATACACGAAGTTCTGGTGAAATACCCCGCTGACACCAAAATATATTATAGAGTTTTTTGTTTCATATTTGGGCTAGAACCCGAACCGATTCCCCCTCGATGAACACACAAATTCTAAAATCGGTCGCAAAGGAGTATTCAGTCACCTTTATAAGAAACATATCAATGATACATATTCCGACTACCAAAATGCTAGACCGGGCGAGTTTGGATATTGGTTAAGATAAAATTGTCAGTCGTTAGTCCTCCCTCTAACCCCGTCAAACTTGGACCACCGAATATATCACTTTATTTAAAACATCACCGAGAGAGAGAGCATTGTTCTAACTGCTGAAGGAAGTATGTAAAGTTGTAAACTTCGATGGATATTACTAGGTTTCAAACTATATTAAACTAAAATACAATTTGGTCAGTTAGGATTTAGCAG
>NW_014039640.1:17318-18496 GCF_001186125.1 Sphaeroforma arctica JP610 | reverse complement strand
CGAAATCATGGAAGGCGATTGAATTGTCGTAAGTATATGAAGTCGCAACGAGGAGGAGCTTGCAAACTAACGAAACAATTAATACGACAGATTTGCTATAGAACACTGGTATATCAACACAACAATTCAGCAGTATAGCTAGTTTTCGGCACGTTCAACGGTACGTTTTGATTTGGCCGAGATGTAATATCCTCACCGATTATCTGTCATCTGTATGTGTATGTCATGAGATAGTGTGTAAGTGTACTTTTGCAGATATGTTGTTGTGTGTCTGATACGTTTTAACAGGTTTATTGTATAAATTTTAAATCCTAGCTATTCGTGTGCAATAGTACATTCCAAGGTTTGGTAAAAAAAGTTACATGTGGTATATGATACCATATACCATTATCGGAACAGCGGTTGTCATTACTTTCATAAAATCATCTTACTCGGGAAAAAAAGAACTTTTATATAACATGGACAGTACGTTTCAGCTCATCCTTTGGCAACAATTGTTGTATATTTAGAACATATGTCTCATCGCAATTGCACATGTTCTGGCTTCAGCGAGCAGAGTACTCTTTCAAAGTTTGGTTCTTGTGCTTTTAGTAATAGTGCAAAGATTCAGAGTCCATCTTCAACGCTGCGCTCGTATTACCTCCAAATTCCTATTGATTTTCATCATGATTGTTTGATCCGCATATCTCATTTTTGCTGGCCTGTCTTACACGCACTGATCAGCGATATCGTCACAACAGCCTGAAGTTGATCAGTATATCTGACCTACTAATTGTTCTCAGTCTTATGAATGAAAAGATTGTATGTTATTATGTGTGTCCATTTTTCCTCGCTGATCTTGGAGCGCCTAGGCAAGTATTTATTTGATTTTTAAAATCATGAACAGTACAACGGTAAGTTTCGCCGTAGAAGGAAGCCGCATTCTGGCATGTCACTATGTAAATATCTTCTATTTATACAATGCTATGTACAACAGTACGAAGCCCAACAGAAAGAGAGAATGCCTTTGCTTTGATTAAGGAAAAAGGCTGCACGAGACTTAGAATATTTCTGACTTTTTCATACACGCTACATTCAAAACTCACTCTCACACACACGCACACACACACATACACACACACACACACACACACACACACACACACACACACACACACACACACACACACACTACGTAC
>NW_014039640.1:13529-16664 GCF_001186125.1 Sphaeroforma arctica JP610 | reverse complement strand
ACTACTAACTAACTACTACCTCACACACACACACACACACACACACACACACACACACACACACACACACACACACACACACACACACACACACACACACACACACGTGTACACACCGCCCTGATTATGCTACGACACTCATGCAGTGTTAATAAACAGATATTTCAAAGTACAGGATATTTTAGTCTTAAATCGCTCATATCTTTCACATGATATATCTTAAGCTGTAGCACGGGTGTTTCTTTGAGTTAAAATTTGCGATGGCGAGATCGCGTGAATCGGAGTATGAGTTTTGTTTTTGTTTTTTGAATACTCATATTGAATAGACATATATAGCTTATTTATTGAATCTCTTCTATATCCTTATCAGAGCGATATACTCTGCATATTTCTGTCACTGACAAGGCTGCACCATACCATCCTGGATTTTCTCTACAGAAATCTGAGCGCCGTTACCTCTAGCGTTCAACTTCACCATTGTTCTCCAGAAGCATAGGTGCAAACTATACATGCATTTAACTTTACCTCACTCGCTGGTAAACAAACGTGCGGCCCTGCATCATACTCTTGCCATACTGCCATAGACATAATGCCATAGAGTCCCGATTCCTTTGTTCAGGCAGGCTTCGCGACTGTCATGGGGTTGGTGCATATCACTATGTTGCATGTTAGCACTTGCTTCATTCTGGGTGTTGGCTGGGCCAGTACTTCCTGTTGAGTTGTTGTTATTCTGGTAATTCGTACGAGCTTGCACTGGGAGCCGTAGTCTGTTGAATTCGCCCATCATGTCCTGGCTCAGCTTCCTGTGATTATTCTTGAAAACATGATAATGTTGATCGATCGCAATGTCTTCTATCATACGTTTCAGATGAGTGATATTTGCACCTAAAGCTACCAATTGGTTTGCATATCATGGATATTGATATTATTAGGATTGTTGTCAGTTTTCTGTTCGGCACCGTCTGTCAATCTCTTGTACTCTCAAGCCATCCTCTCCGGCTGGAATGACAACAGCAGGTCGACGAAATATTTACAATCTAAAAATTTCATCACAGCAGATATCCGGAAATAAATGTCTCACCGTATCATCGCAGTATTTGCGATACTCTGCAGGTTGCTATAGACTTTCAGTTATGCCAAGGTATAGTGCAACGATGGCAAATATTCTCTTGTGCTGAATATGAAAGCCAGGTAAATTTCACATGCCTGGTATTACCGAATCCTCATGGCTCAAATTGAAATCTGCAGTATGCAATAAAATTTAAATCATGACTGTGCATACTCATGTATATGTGTGTACTGATCTCCATATAAATACGGATACATCACGCACAAACACCACATACTTTTACCTGAATTAATTCTATTGACATATGGCTGGTATTTAACGGTCGTTATGTAGAAATCCGGCCTCCGGTCAGTCTAAAATGTCAAGATCAAATGAGATAACACATTGGTTTTTCTTTGTGTTTAATAATTTAATACAAGTTTTTTTTCCAATATTTCCAAAGTGTTCTAAATTCACTTTGATGGCTCCAATAGCCTGAGTATTTGGTATGACTCATTTACTTGGACCTATTTGAGACGATAGTAGATGTAGGATATTATAAACTATATTTTTAATCTCTGAACTACTACTTACAGGTTTTGGTCTTCCCACCAATCTCCAAAATCCAATAAGTCTTTCTCCTTTTTTTAACTTTTCTCCAGATGGAACTTTATTTATATTAGCTAATGTATTATCTTGACTTACGTTCTTATGTCTATCTACAATTTAGACATGTGATCATGAACACTCAGTACTTCTAATGAAAATTATTCAATAAAGAACAGCTAGAGGTACGTCCTGTGTGATCGAGGATATTAAGGTTCTTACCAAGAGGCAGTCCCGATCATTCTTACAAAAGCTACCACTGCTAAATCCTAACTGACTTAAATTGTATCTTAGTTTATATAACATAGTTTAAAACATAGAAATATTCATCGAAGTTTACATATTTTTCAGTTATTTAGTAGTTACAGTAGTGTACTGCTTCTAGACTGTATATCAATTGCTAACTATCCAGCGACAGGACTGTGAGTATTCTATACTACCTCATAGTGGCTAATACTACCCTAAAGTTAGCTACACGCTAGTTACTATACCTAAACTTTATAAATTTTCCCTATTCTTGAGCTATTACTATGGCTAAAGGAAATTCTAAAGGCTAGGGAGCCGCCAGCTTTAAGCCTGCTAAGCCTGTTGAGGTTCCTGAGGTTACTGGGGACGCTGGTTCATCTGGTACTGAGCCTGCCGATGAAGCTGTAGAGGAAGCCGTTTCCGAGCTTGGTTCTGAGGAAAACTCTGAAGATGACTCGTCGGACCCTAAAGCCTTGGAAGTGGAGGTCTCAACTACCGCGGAAAGGCTCGCCAGCGTCCGTGTGTCTCCTAGTAGTGCAGCCCAGGGCCTCAGCACGCCATCTGACCGCGAAAAGTCAGATAGTGGAAAGGCTATATTTCCTGAACAAGTGGAGGAATCGTCTCGAGATCGACGGTTTATTACTACTAAAAGTTAGCCTAATCCCCTTCCATTTCGTGAAATTTCATTGAATGCCTCGCCACTGATTGCCTCGCCACTGAATATTGGGGCGGAAGACGCAAATGTTGGGGACGCCATAACTCGACAACGAGTGGTTGGATCTTCTCAATATCGACGCCCTTTGAACCGCAAAGATGAGCTTTTAAAGAAGCTAGCCGCTGCCGTAGCTTCTGAACCTTCGATCATATTCCACGTGGCCGATATTCTTCTACCGAAGAAAAAATATTTCGAGCCGGGTTTCAAAGGACCCACTGGTTTACCAGCGAGCATGGTTACCACTGAGCCAGTTACCGCTGGTGTCGTGGATAAAACTTTAAAATTTAATCCCTATAGCTCGGAAGCTACAATCGACCATCCTCTCGACAAACCTAACCCTGTCAGCGGCAATGGTCGTATGGAAATCGATGAGGCTTACCACCCTAATAACTTCGATCCTCATTTAACATCTAACCCTGGTAATCACGGCTTTGGTAATCGTCATACCAGTACCTCACTAGAGAGTACCCACTCTAGCTCTGAAGACGAGGAAGTGAGAACCAGACAACATCGTCTCAGA
>NW_014039640.1:11001-13509 GCF_001186125.1 Sphaeroforma arctica JP610 | reverse complement strand
ACATTCGCTATCTAATCGATAACAAGAGAAAGGAAATAGACACCATCTTGGCACTAGCAGCCCGTAGCACTGAGTATGAGCCTCGTGAACGCTTAGAACCAAGCTTTATAAAGCAGCTAGGTAACGCGCAGGCTGAGGTCGATTTCTCTACTAGTGAGAGTACAGTGGAGACACTGAAGGCCTTCGACGAACTTAAGGAGTCTGCCAGCCTTAAGGATAAGCAGATGATGAATGCCTTTATTCATTTCTGTGAGTCAGAGGAATGGAAAGCTAACTTGAAGGCCCATGAGCCCAACTGGAAAGCCCTACCCTGGCGCCAGTTGCGTGAGAATATACTTAACGCCTTCTTTGAAGATGCACGTGACCGTGAACTTCTAGAGTCTCGCAAGTCCTTTGCGAACGATACTACCACTCGAGATGCTCTAGCTCATATGACATATATGAACACTCGGATGGGAGGTCGTACCTATACTGGCGAATATTTATTAATTTGTTAGATGATGGAGACTCTGGGGGCTAACCTTTTTAAGAAGGTCAATGATGATATCATCGCCTATGGTGATTTGCGATCTATGCCTTGGTCTGTCTTTGAGAAGATAGTTCAAAAGCATACCAACCCATCTACTAGAATACTTAGTACCTCGAGCTTTACCCAGCCCGCTAAGCGTACCGCGATAGAGAATAACACTGTGCGTAATATTAAGAAACCTCGCACTACTGCTGGAGGTGGTAAAGGCTCTACTTCTACTGAACCAAAGGGTGAAAGGAAGGAGAGAGCACCTTGCAAGAAGCGTGGTTACAACCTCACTAAACGTGATGGCAAGTGGAATGGTAAACACGACTCTGTTAAGTGTGCACCAGGCAAGCCAAACTTTGGACACTATATGAAAGAATGTACTACTTGCAAGGGTACTAACGGTTGGCACAAAGATGATTGCAAGGACATACCGGACGTCCAAGTTAAGCACTGACAGTTCCATATGTGTGCACTAGAGCAAGATTATGAGAAAAAGTTCAATAAAATCTATACCAAAGGAGATGAACGTATATTTCAAACCGTTTATGTAAATGGAGAAAAAGTTATAGCACTTTTTGATCCAGGGGCTGAAGTCTCTGCTATCTCACGCCGAGTAGCCTACGCTACAGATATGGCTATCCATAACGAAACAACTAATTTAATCTTGGGAAATGGCAAAGTTACCACTTGCGAAGAAGCCATTGACTATGCACACATAATGTTGTCAGATAGAAAAGAAGTAAAGACTCACCTAATCGTTACTGACATGTCTCATAAATCCGATTTAATTATAGGTATGACAGATCTTCTCAGTTTAGGTATAACTCTCACTGGTCTGCCTAATGGGCTAGACCCAAATAAAGATCAGTCAGATGATAACATGTTAAAGATATTTAAACCTCCGGAAGGTGAAGCAAAGGATATGATCCCGCACTTTACCGATATAATTATGGACTTAATTATACAAAACAGAAAGATTGCAATAACCGACTGGTGTATATTTAAGTTCTCTAACGGGTACGTTAAGCTTGACTTAACAAACGTCGACTTCTCTAAATTAAAGTGTCCTTCACATAACCACGTAAGTTGGAGACACAAAGACGTTGTCAAAACCAAAATTGACGACTGGTTAAAACAGGGTCTAATTGAAATCAATTATGATGCAATCCCAATTGACTTAGCTCTCTTAGCGGTCGATCAATATAAATTTGATGGAACGTTTAGTAAAACAAGACCTGTCGCCAATCAACAAACTAATTCCGCAACATAGTTTTCCCTTACCAAAGATAAGCGAGATACTACGCAAAATGGAAGGTGCGACTATCTTTTCCAAGGTAGACTTAAAAGCTGCATTCCATCAATTACAAATATATGAGCCGCATAGGAAATACTTTTCCTTTGCTTTTCAAGGTAAGAAGTACCAGTTTAAAGGTGCACCTGAAGGCTTACACATGTTAATTTCTTTCTTCCAACATGTTGTGATGGAACTATTTGCGGACCTGTCGGATAACGTATCAGTATATTTAGATGATATAGTTATCTTTACAAAGACAGCACATGAACACGCTAAACTCGTTAAGAAAGTCATAAAGCGACTAAACCATGCCAGACTTAAGATTAACGAGGACAAGTGTTATTTTGCTAAAGATGCTATACACTTACTTGGTTACAAGGTATCTGCAGCAAAGGTAGAAATTGATCCTGGCAAGAAACAATTTCTGTTGGATTTACCAACACCGATTACTGGAAGAGATGTGAACTCTGTGTGTGGGTTTGTTAGCTTCTTCTCGGATTCGGTACCTCATCTTTCTCATTACTTAAAGCCTTTCAGTCACCTACGGCTGCACAAAGGACCTTTGGGAAAGCTCTGTACTAATGAATGGGATGATGTATCTAAGCTAGTCAAAAGTAAAGTAATGGACGCACCCATCATGCAATACCCTGTGGATGGCGTCTCATTCCAAGTAGTAACCGACGCTTCAGATCGAGCG
>NW_014039640.1:8912-10748 GCF_001186125.1 Sphaeroforma arctica JP610 | reverse complement strand
ACTTTTCTTTTATTTCTTTTATTTCTTTTTCTAAAGATAGGATTTTATGAATCTCTCAGATTCGCCCCATAAATAAAATCCCTTCGGCGAAAACAGTACTGAGAGAAATTTTATATAGGCAAAGTCTCAGCCTCACAATCCCTCAGAGTATTGCTGTTTTCACGAGGCATACCTAACTTTACCAAAAGATTCATTTCGTTTATTTATTTCGAATTTCACGATACTTAGACTTAACCTAAGCGTTTAATTACTCTAAGGCGTTAGTATCGCCTTGATAGACCGAATCTTACACATTTTAAAGTTAAGAAAGGTATTAACTACTTAGACTACTTAAACGTAAAGGTAGATAACTACCGCGAATTTTTTTCCTAAGCACAGTCATTCCTTAAAAGAAAAAGACTGAAGTCATAAGTTAAGATTATGACAAAGAAAGACAATACACCTGCAAAGAAACGCAAGGCTGAACGTAAGAAGATGGAGAGAGAAGCCGCTAGCGCTGTCGCAGCTACTGCTGCCGCAGAAGCAACCGCCGCCGCTGCCGATGCGTTTAACCGCACCGTGGCCGAAGCACTTGTCTCCGAAAATAATAGTCAACAGGACAATGTTTCGGATAAGAATGTAGCCACTCCGATTAATGAGACTACTCCTACAGACTGTGCCCGAGGGCCAACTATTGCTTCAACTTTAAAGCTTGCATTTACGAAGCCAAGAAGTGAAACAAAGGACACGTCTCAAAACGCCCCAACCAACTCTTCTGACGAAACTCAGAAAGAAGAGTCCCCAATTATAGGGGACAAAGACGAATCTCAGAAGGTACCCATAACGGAACCAGAAGAGGAGGCAAGCTCAAGTGGCAAACCCGAATCTACGTCCGAGACCACTAAATCAACGCGGATAAGTAAGTTAAATACTGAAAACGCTGATCTTAAGAATCAGTTAGCCGCCCTTATGAAAGACATGACTGTTGAACATGTAAATCGAATGTATAGATCAGGAAAACATACACACCACTTACGCGAGCATGTTTCTCCGGGCATTACTGAAGCCCTACAGAAGTAGACAGAACGTCGACAGACAATTACGCCCGAAAAACGAAAGGGCCTGAGCGCCAAACCTGTGGCAGTTGACCCAGATGTGCTCAGCGTAACTATACCTTACGAGGGACTACCACCAGAACTTCAGGCTAATTACTCGCCTGTTCTGACACCCGGCCATGAATCGCCCGTCCTTGAGGGTATTATAGACCAAGAGGCAGGTGAAAATACTCCGCCACCTTTACCCAACTGGGATGACAATCGTCGGAAACCAGTTAAGACTGGGTCTGTTATCCAGACGCATGAATCACCCAAAATTATAATACCAACTACTATCCGAGGGACAGAGCACTGAAAGGCCTCGACCATGGACTTTACAAGGGGTAATAAACCCCCCCGTAAACGTGTTAACGATGTCGATTTTAATTGCTTCGATCTCACAGCATTACACCAGCCCGCAGAAGATTTCCACTCTGACGAGGTGACCGAACTTAATAAATCGGTCGACGATTACACCATTAAGATGGAAATCGCCCATGATTTCATATTTTGCTAATATGATCGCGATCAAGCAGAAGCGCATCGATCAGCTACTTCAGGCCCAACGTGGACAAGACCACAGGGATAACCAGAAGTACAAGGGACAGATCAGTCGACTTAAGTCGAACTGGGATGCCAACAGTAAGCAGGTCGAGTTTATAAACAACCGTGACCTCGACACGCTAACCCGTACGCTTAATGCGTTTACGGTCATGCTGGAGACGAATGATATCGCTCCCCAGCAATGGATTTCCGCTTTAAT
>NW_014039640.1:0-8892 GCF_001186125.1 Sphaeroforma arctica JP610 | reverse complement strand
TTAAGCAAGGACATACGAAGTCCAGGACTGAGTTCAATTTTAACTGAACCAGTTGAGAATACTTCTATTCAGAGTTATATTCTGAAACTTGATGCTGACCTTAAACGTCCAGATATAACAAAGGACAAGGCGCAGCGATGGTACGAGCTCCTGGTTATGCATGTGTTCATAGGGAACAACGACCGTGAAAGTCTGTACACCGAGTTGCGACGTAAATACGCTACTGAGGCTCGAGACAAGGGACATGAAACAAAGTTTTATCTATCCCGACTTACGTGGGAACAGTTTTATGATACTGTATCCACTCTTTTCCCCGCACACCGAGTAACCTCGAAGGGAAAGGCGGTAAATAAGAAACCGCGCGAGCACGCTGATCAAGGATACCTCTCACGCCAGACGTCAGATGATAAACCTCATCAGACGCGTCCTAACCAGACACGTGCTCGTGACTCCACTCAATCAACGCGACCCAATAAACGGGCACGCGCGGAGGCGAAGGACAAGAAACATTCATTTAAAGAGATTAAGAAATGTGCCGACGCACAGTGTGGGTATGACATGTACCAATTGACCCCTAACGGTTATTGGAATGGCAGACATGCACCCACCTATACACACTTTCTTACTAAGTGTGACAAGTGTGATAAGACCAATGGCTATCACGCCAAGTCTTGTGACAAAAATCCCGGCATAAAGTTGGAGGAAAGTACTACCAGGTACAAGCGTTACAAATAAAATACAACGACTCTTTAGACGAGTGTGTAATAATACCTGTATATTGCAATGGAAATAAAATCCTTGCGTTGATTGATCCTAGATCAGAAATTCCATGTATATCCAACCGCTGTACATTAATGAAAGACATTGAAAGGCGAACTCAAACTACTCACCTAATCTTAGCAGGTGACAAAACTTCTAAGTGTGATACCATGGCCACAGATGTTAAAATCTCCCTGGCCGATGATAGGAGTATCACTACCCAAGCTGTGATAGTTAAGATGTCATAGAAGTACGACATTATAGTCGGAATGAGCGATTTACTCACTCTAAGCATAACCGTAACTGGTTTACCAAATAACATAGATCAATTAAAGGATCAATCAGACGATAACTGTCTGAAACCATATAGGCTCCCGTCAGACACAGTCAAGGCATTAATACCTGACTTTGCGGACAAAATCATGGATCTGATTTTAGTAAATAAGAAGATAAAGATCACAGATTGGGCAAAATTCCGTTTTGACGACGGATATGTCAGCCTTGACTTAACCAAGGTAGACTTTACTAAGCTCAAATGCCCTTCAAGAA
This sequence comes from Sphaeroforma arctica JP610, assembly GCF_001186125.1. Lineage (NCBI taxonomy): Eukaryota > Ichthyosporea > Ichthyophonida > Sphaeroforma > Sphaeroforma arctica. The sequence continues at coordinate 7,584 of NW_014039640.1, read as the reverse complement.
ACTATGTTTCTTGGAGACACGAAGCTGTAGTTAAAGAACAAGTTGAGAAATGGTTAGCAGATGGAGTGATAGAAAAAAAACTATCAACAGACGCCAGTTAACTTGACATTGCTAGCTGTAGACCAACATAACTCTGACGGATCGTATAAGAAAGTCAGAGTATGTTTAGATATGAGTCCGATAAAATAAAATATTGCCGACTCATAGCTTTCACCTATCTCGTATTAACGAGCTACTGCGAAGGATGAAAGGTGCTACAGTATTTACAACTATAGACCTTACACAAGGATACCATCAAATGCAGATATATGAACCACATCGTAAATACTTTAGTTTTACGTGGAAAGGTAAACAATACAGGTTCAGAGGTGCATCTTTCGGGTTGCACTCCTTACCAGCATTCTTCCAACAAGTAATGGAGGAAACTTTTGCAGACATGCCTAACGTGCAAGTCTATATAGATAACATAGTCATCTTTTCTAAGAATAAGGGCGAACATGCCGCATTAGTCAGGCGAATCCTTCAGAGACTCAACGAACAAAACTTCAAGATTAACGAGAAGAAATGTCACTTCGCCATGAGCGAAATACAGCTCTTAGGCTACCGTATATCTGGGGAAGGTATTAAAATCGACCCAGGTAAGGTAGAACACCTGTTAGATTGGCAAGCACCAACTACAGGAAGAGATGTGAACAGCATGTGTAGGTTTGTAAACTTCTTTTCAGATGGAGTACCACACTTGGCTGACTACCTTAAACCTTTTGGACCCTTAAGATGTCATAAAGGCAAACTAGGAGACTTGTGGACTAAATAATGTGATGACGCATTTAAAGTGCACAAGCACGCAGTCCAACAAGCCCCTGTTGTAAAAGGACCAGTCGATGGCGTGCCGTTTGAAATAGTAACGGACGCCTCCGACTCAGTCTTAGGAGGAGTATTTTATCAGGTTATAGATAACAAACCTAGATATATACAATTCTTTAGTCGAGCGATGAATGCTTTACAGTTGAATTATCCAACTGTTAAACAAGAGCTATTAGCCATATTGGCAGCTCTAACACACTTCCGAGATTACTTATACGGAACAGCATTTACGCTGATGTGTGATCAGAAATCTTTGCAATATATGAAAGAGATGAAACCCGACTCACAATTACTGAGTCGCTGGTATGATACAATATCAAAGTTTCATTTTGATATAAAACATCTGCCAGGAATACAGAACCATTTACCGGATATGCTATCACGCTTCGTACCGGACTTTAATAAATCCGTACGTGAGTTACTAGCCACTGACTGAAAATGTAACCCCAGATGGTTTGAACTGGCTCAAAAGATATTTGGGTCACATACTATAAATATATTTGCTGCACATCATAATGCACAACTATCGAATTACAGGACTTTATATCATCCTTTGGGAGACACCTTTCAAATAGACCTCTCCAAACATAATGCGTGGGCTAATCCACCATGGCAGCTAATTGCCCAGCTATTAAATTATGTTCATATACATAAAGCTACCATCACGTGTATTGCCCATTACGGAGTAAAGATCCATGGCTCAATAAATTAATAAGCATGGTACAATGCGAGCCAATATATTTAGATAGGGAAGTAGATACTTTTCTATATCAGGGCACCCGAGCCGTCCAGAAGACGCCCTGGAGACATACTATAATATGTCGTATAGGTCCCACTGGAACAACCAAATGGACCCTTTCTGAGACCTTCCTTAACAAGGTCAAAGAATCAGAGGTTCTACTCTCTACTAATTTGAACGTTAAGCAGTTCAAAGGCAACACAGAACTTGAAGTCTGTGCACAAGAAATACAATCTACTAATGACACTACAGTTAAGAAGCGTCAGTCTCTAGCTAGGACTCTATTTAATAACATAAAGTCCAAGCCCAAAGTCTTTCAAACCCTATTTTTAAAGGGATTAATGAAAGATAATCCTGAAGCATATACATATATAATGCGACTATTAAATAAGTCAGGAGTATCAAACGCACACGAGCGTACTTATGACACTCATGCGAAAGAAGGACATGAGTCTGGAAACACTACAGACTTAGAGACCACGCAAGTGGATTCTCAACACCCTACCTTTATTCTGGAGGAACAGAATGATGAAAACATTCTTGCTTGGCTGACGCAAAACCACGAGCTGAATCACCAGAACGTAGTAGACGCACTTAAAGATGCTAAGCGAAATTGGATCGCGCCCCCTAAGCTGGCAACTTTAGTTGACACAGTATATCAGTCATGTACAGACTGTGATCTCAACCAGATTAAGCGCTATGGGTTCGCACCGCTTAAGAGTGTGATTGACGATGTTCCATGGCGCAGGTCTGGTTGACCTGCCTACATCCAAGCACACAGGCGACCGCTACGTATGCCACTTCTTTGATGTGGCGTCACGGTTTAACTTGCTCTATCCATTAAAGGATAAGAATACGCAGACCGTGGCAAAATTATGTTGCCAAGTCTTTGCTGACCACGGGTGGCCAGGTATTATGTGCTCTGATAACGGTAGTGAGTTCTGCGGTGACGTAATGAAATCGCTAGTCCTTGTATCAGGCATATGCCATAAAAGAGGTGTGCCATATAAACCGCAAACGCAAGGCGCGAATGGAACGCGCCATAGAAGACTTGAGTTCTTCTTGGGTACTGCATTAGCGGATGATGCAGATGATTGGCCGTTCCACCTTAAGTGGGTACAAACACAGATGAACGAGTGTGCTGATCCAATTACAGGAACTACACCCGCTCACTATTTTCGTGGCAGATATAGTGAGTTACAAATCCCCTTTATCAAGGACGAACCTGATCACCATGAGTTACCATGGTTAGAGAAGGTACAACGTATTTATAACGCTGTATATCCTTGCTTGCGAGAAATACACAATATAGCCTCATTAAAAAGGCAAAAGCGTTGGAACACTACCAAGAAGATAGCAGAGTATCAGGTCGGTGACAGTGTTAACATCCATCAACGTAATTCTGATGCTACCGTATTAACATCTAAATGGATAGGTCCGTATATAATCTCTGTAGCAGACACGAAAAGTGGAACGTACGAGGTAAATAACCCCGATGGTTCTAGTGCGCTTAATATAGCCACAAGTCTTATTCCGACTACAGAGATTATACCCGCAAGAAGACATGACTCTAATGCTCCTCTTGATCGTTCTGAATTTAAAGACATTATATGGAGAACGGATAAGTACATACTATCGTACACGCTTTATAAACGGTACAATCGCTGAGTTGAATTCAGATGCTTTCGATAATCAAGACTATTTAAAAGCCTTTAATAGAAAATGGCGCAAACACCTGCATAAGTCACAAGCGGAAAAAGATAGCATGTTTCCATCGTCTGAAGGCACGGAAGTTAAAACTTACCCGCCTACAAAATTTATCCCGTGCTTTAATGCTCACCCTTCATATGTGCTTAAGACACTGAAGCGTAAGAAACGTCCAGTCGACCACCACGGACCTACTGGACCTAAGTCCAAACTCACAGGGTAACCGAGAACGCTTAACTTCTCCTCCTGAGAAACATTAACTATATGTTATGCTACTTAATGTTTTCGACCCGTTTTTCTTTTCTCGCTTTTTGACCCATAATCAGCTTGCGTGAGCAACTTGCTTCTCCTAGGTGTCAAAGCTGGGTGGGGACTGTGTAATAGCCGGGCCTCCACATTAGACTCTATGTTATAAACGTACTCTTAAGCAGTACGTAAACTATAAACGTACTCTTAATAGTACAAGGAACTCAAGTTGCCTAAATGGGGTTTAACGGTTTTATTAATTAATACCTTTTCCATTTTACATATCAGATATTTGGACAAGGCCATTAAAAGGCCCCAGTAAAATACCAAACATAAGATTTGGTCTAGTTCTATTAATAGAACTATATTTACTTTCCAAATCTATTTGTATCTGAATACTTCGGTAGCGAGATGGCTCAACCGAATATAGGTTTCTAGGGACTATTAGCGTTACCTAGTTTAACCTCCGTTCAGCCAACCAGATGTGCCAGTCTGATGAAGGCTAAGTCGGTAATTCTTGATAAGTGGCAAGTCATTGCTTAATGCACTAACTACGGACATCAAGAGTATTTTTCTTTTTCTCTTCTATTATTTTTCTAAAGATAGGATTTTATGAATCTCTCGGATTCGCCCCAACGAAACATCCCATAGTTTCTAATAGAGCGACAACGAAAGACTAAATAAAATCCCTTCGGCGAAAACTGTACTGAGAGGATTATATATAGGCAAAGTCTCAGCCTCACAATCCCTCAGAATATTACTGTTTTCACGAGGCATACCTAACTTTATCAAAAGACTCATTTAGATTGTTTATTTCGAATTCCACGATACTTAGACTTAGCCTAAGCGTTTGATTATTCTGGTGTCAGTATCGCCTCGATAGGCCAAATCTTACAGCGGTAGAAGGAGTGCTATACCATTCGATAAATGGTAAACCGCGCTACATACAATTATTTATCAAGAGTTATAATAAGTCAACGGAATTACCCTACCGTTAAACAAGAGCTCCTTGCTATAGTTACTGCACTATGACAGCTTAAAGATTATTTATGGAAGTTACTTCACTGTCGCCTGTGATCAAAAGTCTTTATCGCATTAAAGGACATAAACCCTGGTTTACAGTTGGTGAGCCGCTGGCAGGACATTATTGATAAGTTCGCTTTTAATATTACACACATACCAGGAATATACAATCATCTTCCTGACATGCTCTCTCGACTTGTCCCTGACTACCAGAAAACAGTTAAAGAGTTATTAGCAACCGATTGGATGCTTAATAAGAAATGGTTTAACTTCACTCAAGCCAGATGGGGTTCATTCACTATTGATATGTTCGAGTAGAGTTAAAATAGTCAATTTAACTCATCAACCATATGAGCATACTTATAAGATGGCTATTCGTGAAGGGCTTGATCACCTGGCGCTGAAAGAAGCCATACGTGAAGTATACCGACGCTGTACTGATTGTGAAAAGAACCAGATCAAGCGATACGGTTGGGCACCCCTAAAAAGTGTGACAGAAGACCAGTCAATGCGCCGAGTCATAGTCGATTTGGTTAAACTCCCGCGATCCAAGCATACTGACGATGTATATATCTGTCATTACTTATGTGTAGCTTCGGGCTATAACTTGCTTTATGCAATACCAAACAAACGCCCGCAAACAGTGGCAGAGGTATGCTATCACGTCTTCCCCCGAGTATTATGTTCTGATATTGGTAGTGAGTTTTGTACCGACATAATGGAGGCACTTATACTTGTACCAGGCATGACCCATAGGCGTGGTGTTCCTTACAAACCTCTTACAAACCTAAACAATTGTATGTAGCGCGGTTTACAACTTATTGTTTGGTAAAGCTGTACTCCACCTACCGCTTGATCTGAAGCGTCGATTGTTGCTCAAAGTAAGACGCCATCAACAGGGTATTGCACGATGGGAGCGTTCATTACTTCACCTTTGACTAATTTAAGTGCTTTCACATTCTTTAGTCCAAAGATTTTCCAAAGGTCCTTTATGCAGCCACAACATAGGTGACTGAAAGGCCTTTGGTACTGAGAAAGATGAGGTACAGAATCCGAGAAGAAGTTAACACACATACACACAGAGTTTACTTCTCTTTCAGTAATCTGTATTGATAAATCAAACAAAAGTATTTCTTGCCAGGATCAATCTCTACCACTGCTGCCATTTCATTGTAACCAAGTAAGTGTATGGTATCTTTAGCAAAAGAACACAACACTTGTCCTCGTTAAGTTGCTTTTAGACTTCCTTAACGAATTTATTATGTTCATGTGACGTCTTAGGGTTTTAGGGTTTAGGGTTTAGGGTTTAGGGTTTAGGGTTTTCTAAATCTTATCTAAATAGACTTCATATTTAGAAAACCCTAAAACCCTAATAGTTCCATCATTACATGTTGGAAGATCGAAGAAGGAAGGTAAAATATGTAAGCCTTCAGGTGCACCTTTAGACTGGTAATTCTTACCTTGCCAAGTAAAAGAAAAGCATTTTTTATGGAGTTCATATATCTGTAAATGGTTGAAGGTAGCTTTTAAGTCTATCTTGGAAAACATAGTCATCGCACAAATCGCACCGTGTTCAGATAACAATTTACAAAGGTCTCGTTTGTCCCGTTTCCGTCTTCTTACGAAAGTCACTTTCCATTTGTAGTGCTGCTAGTGATATTCTCTTGTCAAAGCCTAAATCCATTATACCCTTGTGAGAAAGACGCGTTGTTTTTTAAAATCAAGTGCACTGAACGTTAATATTTCGTACAATTAGAACCTGCACACACTGGCGGACTGGCGGTACGCCATCTCTTATCGATGCGTAGCCTAGCCTAGTTTTTTTTAGTATTTTTTATTGCGGTTTTTGTTTATAAAAAAGCGGGCGGAAATTTTTCAGTAATTCCATTGGATTAATGGAATTTAAAACCAGTTTCATTCTTTTATCCGTGTTTTAATTGATTGAAGAAATAGAACTTGGTTTTGCTTTTTTATAGATTGGAGTTTTAGTACACACAAAAAAATGAAAACCACAAAAAAGTTCCAAAACACATTACATGATGATGATTTTGCCTCAGATCAATTCATATGCCTCTTCTCAAAATACATAGCCCTTTGTGATTAATACCATAGTAAATAATAGTATTCAATATTCCTACGTAAGTATTTTAAAATATATATAGAGTCGATAGACAGCTAAGTAGTTGCTGGTGTAACTAGATACGGTGTGAATTGTCAAGCGTCTGGAAGCGTGCAGTAGTTGGCAACGAAGTACACTCCACATGGCCGAAGACAGTAGTGCCGTAACTTCCCAAGAAAACGTTCGAGTATACGCAACGTAAATAGTGTCACTGTCAATATGAACGATAGATCCCCTAGGCTGGACACTATGTCCGTTCCGGATCACATAGTCCTTGGCCAGTCGTCGAGGAAACCTAAAGGTAAGCTCTTTTAGTAGGCTCATGAATGAGTGGCACCAAGTACTCTGATGGTTGCACTGGCGTGTAAGATGTATACGATCTGACCTATTGTAGTCGTTGTGGAGGTCGAGAGTTCCGTTCATAGTAGATCGCATCAAAGAACTGCGTGCAATTTATGAAGTCTAAGTTTCAATTGAGTTCATTGCGCAGGCAGAACAGAACATGTTCAATCGGAATATCCAATAGCCAATAGAACTTTTCAGGAAGTTGCAATTAAGATGTTAAGCAATATAGATATAGAACTTCAATCCACACACATTTGAACGTTTTTGACTTTAATGCACGCACACTCAGAAAAATTCGAGCTTCAGCTGAGCTACCACATGTGAGCATATACTTGCGCAATAATGCATATCAAATATGCATGTTTCGGCACAGGCAGTATGTATCATTCACAAGCGCGTGTATTGAGCGCAGACATATTATTCTGTATACTCTATCACTATGGATTTATAAATACGTCCAAATATACACAAATGAAGGTCGATTGACACACGAAACCGTTGGATTGTAGATGTATATAATCATATATATACTAATATATAT
>NW_014039641.1:8538-31546 GCF_001186125.1 Sphaeroforma arctica JP610 | reverse complement strand
TATNTACTATATATATATAGTATATATATATATATATATATATTGTATATATATATATATATATATGTATATATATATATATATATTGTCCTTGCATAGGTAGCTACGTTTATTCATTTCATTTCATTAACAATCATTATCCGGTATAAATGCACTAACCTCAAACACATCAGAGTTGTACCAGTCCATCTGTTGAAGTCACTTGATGCGTGCCGTTGCTGTTGTACGTTTGTGCGCGTATGTTGTTAACTCATCAGGTGTACTATGTTTTCTTCTGGACAGCTTGATCACTCACATTTCTAATTTCTAATTACAATTCAATCGTTTCATTCCAAACCTGTTCGGTACTTTCGTCCGACGGCACATTACCGGCCGTCATACCTTCTTCATTGCATCAGGATTGTCAATGACGGGGATCCAGTGACCTCCGTGCCCAAGTTCATGTATGTCGAATACCATGGGTTTTAGGGTTTGGGGTTTAGGGTTTTGTCCCAAAGCGGGTATGTGCGATAGTTCATCTATTGGATGTGGCAATGTCCATGGACAACGTGTGTGTGCTGGTATATGGAGTGTGTGCGTGTGTGACTAGTCGATCCAGTGTGTTGTATGCGCGTGTCTGTATGTGTTGTTGTGGCCACGTACTCGGAATGATACGCACTTGTGGCAATTGTCTAGATGGCATGGTGTGTGTGTGTACGTTCAGAAAGAACCTTTTGTACATTACCGTGTGTGTAATACTCTGAATGCCCCCAACAGTCCATTTCTTCGACAACTATGTCAAGGTCCACGCACAACCAGCGTCTTTCCTCGTGTCCTGGTTTTAACGTAATAATGCCAACCCCATATACTTAGATAGGCATATAGTATGTATGTAGGATCGAAAGAAATGTATCGCGGCTTGCACATTCAAGCATTATACTTAGATAGGCATATAGTATGTATGTAGGATCGAAAGGAATGTATCGCGGCTTGCACATTCAAGCATTATACTTAGATAGGCATATAGTATGTGTGTAGGATCGAAAGAAATGTATCGCGGCTTGCACATTCGAGCATTATACTTAGATAGACATATAGTATGTATGTAGGATCGAAAAGAATGTATCGCGGCTTGCACATTCAAACATTATACTTAGATAGACATATAGTATGTATGTAGGATCGAAAGAAATGTATCGCGGCTTGCACATTCAAGCATTAAACTTAGATAGGCATATAGTATGTATGTAGGATCGAAAAGAATGGATCCCGGCTTGCACATTCGAGCATTATACTTAGATAGACATATAGTATGTATGTAGGATCGAAAGTAACTGATCCCGGCTTGCACATTCAAGCATTATATTTGTCATAATCTTGCTATACTTAGATAGACATATAGTATGTATGTAGGATCGAAAAGAATGGATCCCGGCTTGCACATTCAAGCATTATATTTGTCATAATCTTCCATCGTTATTAGGCTTTATATGTCGTCAGTTTCACGTATTGAAGTTTACTTTCTCTGCGCTCATACATAAATACATAGCTGGTTGAAAGTAATCGATCTCGGCTACAAGCACGTGGGTGTGGTCTATATCATCAGTGCCACAGGCGATATCGTGGTGGATCCTAGCTTTATGGAGAGATTTGTGAAGGTGAGCTCTGCTTCCATTCTTTTGTGTGGGGGGTGTGCGTGCGTGCGTGTGTGTGTATCTGTGTGTGTACGTGCGTGTGTGTGTATCTGTGTGTGTACGTGCGTGTGTGTGTATCTGTGTCTGTTTAAGAACCCTTCTTGGGTTCTTTATAGTTACGTTCGAGTTTGAGTCATGCGCACAACTGGCTGTGGTACAGCATCTGTGGTTTGAGATGTACATTCACTACATGCATGAGTTCCTTTGGACCCGTGTAGTGTAGTTTGCCAGGAGACCGGATTGAGTATATGCGCATGTCTACTATATCATCTGTCTATCCGTTTGGTAGTTTAAACGGGTAATCGCATTGTAGCTTAGATGGTGAATGGCCTTGTGGTTCGTCTGTGATACCTACCCATATAAGCGGAGCTATATACCTTAGGTGCAAGTCCGTGTTGCGCTGCTTTAGCCTAGTATATCAATTGCTATGATCTTCCCCGTCAATCGTGATATGCAGTCGCAGTATATCTATACGCCCAGGCCTGACAGTATAAAGCATGTGTGCATCAAGACTCCCACAATACCGGCATTGAACCTCCGCACAATACAACCCTGCAGGTGAAACCCAAGTACAACATCGCGGCCCATCTCACCGGATCGTACCGAAAGTCAATAGCAGCGGTCATAGGTACGTTATTCTGAAGGTTGCCGTACATGATTGTCACTGACAAGGCTATTCATCTGTACTTTAAAGCGAGGATTCCCACTCGATTGCATGAGGATCCATATAAGTGTGTGGTTGTGTACTATTTGTGTATGGAGACAGTATGTATTGAATGGCCTTTGTGGCTTAATGTAGGTGATATATTCGCTGGCAATGCATCAGCTTAAACTTCACTTGAATGGTTCAAAAAGTAACAACGTACTGAGATTTAGTTTATTCACACTGAAGTTGATGGACCAGTTGCAGATATTGCTCTATGCAATGTAGCAGAGTGCTTTTCATTTGTTGTATCTTCAGTTGTGATTGCCACATACACGTTGTATGGAAGATCACCAACACCTAAGGATCTCATACCTTGAACCGTTTTTTATGTACATGATAATGATATATATATATACATATATATGTCTATGTCTGTGTATGCGTCTGTGTCTGTGTCTGTATCTGTATCTGCCTGTGTCTGTAAGTGTTTATATATATATATATATATATTATATATATATATATATATCTATATCTATATCTATATATATGTTTATATTTTTATATATATAAATATCTCTATATCTATGTCTATATCTATATATATGTTTGTCTCCGTGCTAGTGAACATTTGTACTCTTTGACGGACTTTCAGAATTGGGTTATAGAGTATCATCTTCTCCTCAGGAAATTAGATCTTTTTGGGATTCTGCTCAGGTGTGCGTAAGATTTCACCATCACTTCACTTCTGCTGAGTCTCCGTCTTTGTTTATTTTCTGGATCAGTTAACAGTGTACGCTCTTCGAATATGATAGACGCTTCGTGCGGACTTTGTGCGGCTTTGCAGGTATGCTTGTATGGTGCTATTTCTCGCCACAATATGAATACGAATGTCGTCTTGCCATATATATATGCTGGGTTCGTGCTTGAGATGTATACATCAGATTAATCTGCCATTAATATTTGGGCTGCGTATTGCGACACTACTTAACTGATACTGTTATACATGTAATTATACCATAAATGTATGGCAAGTATGTACGTGGGTAAATATACTTAAAATTATGAAAGAGTGACATCGCTACCAGTAATTACTATTGATTTAATAATATCATATACTGTAAGTCCGTTATGTACGTGGTATATACACTATATTACGTGGATATGTGATCTTAGATTGACAGTTATTAGTATCTCTACCGATCCTGCCTTAGGCGCTTTTATACATGTGCGGGTACAACACATCCTAGAAATTCCCTTACATAACCTTTAATCAACTTCTACTGCATTCTAAACCATAGGATCGATGAACTAAGAGTATTTGTTATTTACCTAGTTTCCTCTGTAATTCTCCATCACCAGACCATCACATCAGTGCTGCAAGCGCCCGGTGAAATGGGACAGGCTCCAGAACCACAGGATGCGAGTGCAGAGTGGTTAAGTTCATCGCCTGCCAATCTGACGCTCAAACGCCCGTCGCAGGAGGTAAGTGTTCGATGTGATCTGGCGGCATGTTAAGTGTTCTATATATAGTAGTGGAGCGTGATAGTCTCATGCGTATTCCTTTCTTGCGAAATTTTTTGTACTTGAAATATACAATCAAGTCCGGAATAGGGGAGGAGATCGTAGTAAAACGTTTTAGTGTACACGATGAATTCTGTGTGTGATGGCTCTGTATGTGTGTGCATGTGTGTTTTGTAAGTAAGATCATGCGCTGCACCTACTAGATGAGTGGATGAGGTTATGCAGTCAAGAGACTTTCCACTGGAGACATGGATCCATATTTTCCTATTCGTCTGCGAAAAATAATACTGTTTCAACAACACATGCTATCCTTATGTGGGATATCCACCAGTGTCTAGAGCAGCAATCATATCTATGCGAACCACCACTGTCACAGTGACCAACGTGATAATTTCATGTGATAATACTCTTGCCTGAAGCGGTAAGTTGCGTTGCTAGCATATGTTTCGAAAAGGAATATAATTTTTGAAATATAGTCTATTGCATTGGCATCTATTGAATAGTTGTGTGCGACTCGAACTTCTTGTACGCAATCACCAACATGCATAGACTAAAAGAATGGTAACATATGCGGACTAAACAAATGGTATTCATGCCACCAATCGCACAGCAAAATGCGCATGCCCACAGCCAGCATTTTCCGTTCGATACGCGCTCCTTGGCCGAGGAAGCCATTGAACGAGTAACGTCTGCACCCAGAGCATTCAGTGAGAACACGAGGCATCCGCACGGTAAATCGGACACTAAGAAAAGTAGTATTGATAGTCACGTTGGTGAAAGTAACAATACTAAAAAGGAGGGAAGTAGCAGCGGGTGGCGGAGTTCCGAGATGGTAGGACCTAGTAACGATGGTCAGAAAGGTATGGCTAGTATCGAGATGTGGAGCCACACGCGAATATACAATTCTAGTAGCACTCCATTGGTGGATGTCAACTCGCAATCCGACCGGCTAACGGGGCGCAGACGGTACTCATCGGGGCTGCATCGCGGGTTTGGAGTGCAAGTGAAGACGAAAAACAGTACTAGCAACAAAAATATTATAGACAATACTATTTCGGATGCTAATATTAATAAGCAACCAGACGATCATGGCTAGTTATTCAGGGTTGTGCTATATAAATAATAGAAATACTATAGGCTTTGTGGCTGTGCATAAATACTATTTACCATAGCCTTCTAAAATATTTATATGTCATTTTATTTTTTTTAATTCTCCATCATTTTTTGAACAAAATACTTTTTTTTCAAATATGTATCCATCTTTTTTGTTTTACCATCCATGAGACTAAATATAAAAATATCAAATATGAAATATCAACATGACAGTATCATATGATCCAAGACGGCCTAGAGACCTAAGAACATGACCCATGTCAATATAGTATATATATATATTGATTGTAGTGCGCTGAATTGAGTTAATTAGTGTACTGCAGTTTGTTAAGGAAAACCACCTTTCGGTGGAAGAAACCTTGTTTATTGTCACAGTTTACTACACAAGTTGTTGACCTCGAATAGTTGATATGATGAACTACCTGGGTATACTATTTATACCAAATTACAACCTTCAACAACCTGTAAATATATTAACCATACTTTCCTATGTTAACATCCCAGCATCACCGTCTCACTGCTTCCTCTCAGCACTTGTGCTGTGAGCTGCTCGAAATACCTCTTACGGTATTCACTTCACCCTACTTCATTCTTGAACATAGCCAACCCCTCCTAATTAGAACATCACTTCTGCCCTGGGTCACATATTATTTACTAGTACATTTCATCAACTTGTACTTCAGCGAGCCTGTGTGTTGTTCTGCCTTTTAAGGTAAGTTCTCTATCTAGCTTGACCAATGCCAAGCTGTGCATAACACACTCGTCACATCTACATTATATTTGTCTTTTATTAAGTCAATCCTAACATCTAATATGTCGTTCCCGTAGCACATACTTTGAGTCCTTGATATCTGACTACGGTTCTGAATATTATATTTCTTAAAATACATATGTATAGATACCAATTCATATAGTCTTTGAATTGTGAATCACCGTTATCATATTGCTTATAACCTCCTTTGGATTATAAGCTTATTGTGAAACTCACGTGGTATTATCTCACACATTTGTGCTTAATTCCGCATACTAGCTATTTCTTCAAATGAAGTAACTCCTTTTCTAACAGAATGTCCAAGAGTAACTATGTGCGCACTACATACTCGATTTATATTTTATTTTATTTTTATTTATTTATTTAAACTGAATATGCTTTTTTTTTACCTCGGGCTATAAACCATCACACGAAAGTAAAACCGTCGAGGAGACCACTTGGCGGTTTGCGTGCCAAATATCTAAGAGCCAACCACAACGATGTAACTGCGCCAGGAACTGTATAATTACTGTTGGTCCGTTGGTTGCAGACTTCACTTTCCGGGGCAGGTGCCCAAGATATGTGCTGGTGTGTAAACCGCATGATGGGGTCTAACTTTGCCGGACAACGTGAAAACATATCCGCGACATAGTTCCATTCTCCTGGGATATGGCGAATGTCAATGGCGTGGCGCTTCACTTTGGCGAATGTCAATGGCGTGGCGCTTCACTTTCTCTGTCAAACGCTGAAGGCGGCCTCCCCGGACTGATGGTGCAAAAGTCATATTAGGGTGGAAGAACATGAGGCAATTCTCGTGGTCCGTCCATATAGTTAATGGATTGTAGTTGGCCGTGATGGTCATCTCATCTTTGTCTACACCATAGGCTATAGCCATAGTCTCCAAATCAGGCGTATTAAGCTTTGTGCTACGATACGCAAAAGGGTAGAGCCGGTCTACACCATTAATACAGAACCATCTATACGAGGGTCGATAACTTGGGTTGGGTCTTTGACCATGTTTATTGCACATGAGAGTTGATGTGCTCGGTACAAATAGAGATATTCTCTTTCTGATAGTTTCTCCTGCTGCGTACGACGGATCCGTTTGTGTTTAAGAAGCGACAAGTCAATAGCGACCGTAGGCGTTGCCGGGCGCTTTCTAACAAGGGGTGTAGTCTTCACAGGATTAGATTGGCCATTGGTATTAGTGGATGAGGACTAAGCAAAAATATTCACAGATTGATTTTGTTGTATCAGGTTTCCCTATAGGGCTGCTTCAGCCGTATTCATTCTCTTTGAGCTCAAGGGTTGCACCCAACCGACAGGGAAAGGTGCCGGGGCTTCACCCTTACGTGGTATACGGACGAACATACCTGTTCCAATCCCTATATTCGAGGCATCACAGATCATGTGCAAGTAATGACTTGGATAGGGGGTTACCCGCATGTTGCAGCCTTGGATAGAGTCTTGGACTAGGGTGTATGCTGCATGACATGCAGCAGTATAGACGAAGTTGACATTCTTAGAAGTCAAGTCAGTTAAGGGGGCCAGCATAGTTGCAAGATTTGGTATGTATTGTGACCACCAGTTCAAAGTGGCACAAACCTTGTGGACTTCCTCCTTATTTTGGGGCGGAGGCATTGATACAATGGCCTTTAAGTGATCTTCCGAGATCGTGGTATAGTTGTGGATTGTATCACGACCATAATATTGTTTGATAGAGTCACGGAGTAACATCAGATGGCATTTTGAGGGTCGCAAGCGTACTCCTGCAGTCTTGGCGATGCGTGCGTAGCGCAACAGATCATGCCATTGTCGATTTATTGCATCTCGTCCCCAATGGGACATTGCCCCGTCGTCAACGAAATGCTTGAGGGCCTCCCTTAAGGAAGCAAAGATCTTGTCAACAGCTGCCTGGAGTTCAAAAGTCATCATCTTAACACCGAAGACACCGTATATAGGGCGGAATACATCACCAGTCGAAGTCATCCATGTCAGGTATTCCCATACTGTTTGTCGTATTTAAGTTGGTTGAAACTACATGCCATTTATATGCACCTCTAGTCCCCAGATATGGTTGTGGTTATTCTCATCATAACGTATATCGTTATATGCATCCTTGAGTTCTTGGACTTGCTCCGGAGTTTTGTGAATAATCTTAGCAACTCGGTGAACGCCATCCCAATTATATTGTTCAAGGCCTTCTGGTTTGTCAGCAGACCTACGATGGAATTACATAATTGCCGCTGCGTCTTGGGCTGCAGGTATGAGGACACCCATGTAAGGGTTCTGGATAAATTTCTTGGTCGGAGAATAAGTTTAGGATTTATTCTCGTGTGGATTTTCCTGGACCTTAAATCCAAAAGTAGGAGGCGACGTTGAACAATCCCAATGAGTAATTAATAGGTTAGTGTGCTGGGCACAGAAACTCAAAAGAAAGTCACAGTTCATAGGAATTTCATTTTCACATAAATGGAAGAGATCTTCTTTCGTTTCGAAGTAAGTTTTGTAGTTCTTTGAGTCATAGACTTGCATCAAAACAGTAGTTTTGCACTGTTGTGTCGGTGGTGCTAAAGTACAACCACCGAATGTATTCATGAACACGGGATCGATATCCTCAACGGCCAAACACCCATCTATTGCGAACTGTTTATTAACAAGATTCGGCATAGCACCATCATCAGCATAGCATAAGGCTGGGGTGGACGAAAAGTAGGCCTCCACTATCGGCCCGTCAGATCTTCAATCGTCAACCTGAAGGATGCCGGCAAAGCGGTCATTGGGGCAGTTGGCGATTAAGTGGCCAGGCTGCAAGCTGTTGTAACATACATCTTCACCATTTGGGCCTTTGCCCGGTGTAGCGATATTTGTGGGGGGGGTGCGAGAGCGCGAATGGCGTCGGCCACGAGAACTGGAACGGTCACGTTCCTCAGTAATAGCTGGGATAACGGTCTGAGAAAGGCTCATGCTCTGACGTCCACCATTGCGTGTGGCAGGTTTGTCACGAGCCTGTCGATCACGAGATTTTTCATGGTTATCCGATCGGCGGTCACGTCTGTCATAGTTGCGATCACGTTCACGATCCCGTTCGCGATCTCGGCGGAGAGGGCGGTTATTGTTGTAGTTACGGTTCCCATTTCGGCCATTGTGGTCGCGATTGTTGTCGTTTTCTTTTGTGGCGTGGTGGTTCGGGTACTTCCGTGCGTAAGATTCTTCAAGGACAGCACACGCAATCTGGAAACCCGCATACGTGTGCAGGTGATAAAAGGCACACTTCGTAATGCCCAAGTAGTCCTCAATAATGGTGGATCATGTCGTAGGACATGGTTAAGGCGATCCATGTAGAAGGGATCGTTGGCCATAAGCAATAGCAAGAGTGGATGGACCGTTTGTCACCCTTAGTACCCTTCTTGAAGAAGCATTTGGTCGGTAACAAAGTCATTAACTTGTGGGAGCAGCGGAGGAGTTCGGCACCATGCTTTTGTGTTACGGTCCCGATGATAAAGCTGCTGTGGGGCCCAGGCGTGGAGGGATCTATCCCACTAAAAGCCATCTTCCCAATTGATGACTTCGCCACGAGAATTGTAGACATCTCCTTGGGTACGATAAACCCACTTCTGGCGACTGGTAGAGAAGCGGAAGTGGCCCTCAGGGCGAGCCGGGACGACTCCATCATCGTTGTCAGACATCGAATTGATGTACTTTTCTTCATCATCAGTGTGTTGGTGATCAGATGTCTGATCATCACGATTCTTTGAGGATTTCAACGCTCTTCTTCGTGGTCCTCTTTGGACTCTTCTTCAAGAGTAAGTTGGTCCGTGTTAGGATCAGGTTTCTCAGTTTTCAGCCTTCTACTTCTTGGCTTCAGCAGGGCCTTTCGTGCCTCCTGCAAATCCTTCTCAGCCTGGCGGGCTTTCTTGCGTAGCAGATCGGCACGTAACTCTAATTTAGTTCGGTGTTTAGGACGTTCGGCAGTAAAGCCATTAGCCCAAAGGGGAACTCGACCACCGTTGGTGTGTGGTTTTAGGAGCTCAACACGATAGCAGCCCGCACCATAGAAACGCGCCAATGGCGCTGGTCCAAACCTTCCCCTACTGTTATGCCGCACGAACCTTCTATGTCTACGACTTCAACATATAACCCACAAACTCAAAGTTCAAAGAACTCCTTGTTGTCTGTGCCCTTGGCGCCAGCTTCGAAACACAACCTAGATGATGATGGCCAATTAATAGACACTACTGTGCCACAGGAAGGAAACCAACCTACCATAAATGGACTTAATTCTATTAAGGCACTCGACTCGACGAAAACGACCACAACACAAGGAAATTTAGTCAATTTCCATGTGTCCTCAAGGGCATTAGTCCCTTATGTTCCACCGACTATTACCGAACCAGATGGATACCCACTGTTAAACTATCAAACACCTCGGGTTCCACCAGTCGAACCCTCGTGTTTATCTCCCTTGCCGCCAACCTGTGCCAAGGACATGTTGCCACTACCGGCACCTTTGGGGTATACACTGCCGCCATCCGACTCTGTGAGACCATACACTGTATCTAATACACCAACTGGCGATGCACCGCTTACAACAACACGAATGGTGACAACAGTTATTCCGGCGGTGCCCCCTCCGTCTTCCCAGACCATGGGTTTGGACGAAGTGATAACTCTATTATCTAAGAAACAATACACGGTCCACGGACGAATATTTCAACCAGAAACTGTCCTGGAATGTATATGGGCTACACACCACGACTGAGGTCACCTCCGCCCGAGGCGCTTACGACGAGCCCTACAGGAGGAATTGAATTGGACGTTTGATGAAACATTTCTCTTGCGTTTGATAATAGCTTGCCCTGGTTGTTTCATTGAAGGTGCTTTATCGGGCCCAGTAATGGGAGTCTACACGGGGGAAATTCTTTGGTGCAAAGACAGCAGATGATACATTGAACATCCTTAAACATCAACCTGAGCAATGGGTGGCAACACACGAATATGTGGCTGATAGGGATGGCTCTTTTATGGCAGAGACATTTGGTAACTGGTGCAACTGATGACCATCGCCATAACGGCATTGTGTATGAAGTGGATGTGAGAAAATTTGGGATCTACATGCATGGAAATTTGCTAGAGACTACAACTCAAGTGTTCACACAGTTACCCATGTCTCACCATTTACCCTGGTTACGAACCGGCAATACCATCACAGTGCTCGTAAGCACTTGGAGACTATCTTAAACAAGGATCTACCTGATGATGCGCAGCCGATTGAGCTGATTTCGCCTCCAACCCAGAGGGACTTGGAAGTATGGGAGAGAAACCGTATGGCCTAGGTCTCTCAAGCCACACAAGCAAACAAGCATCGATATGATGCCCCGATGATCGTGGTAGGACGCAAAGTTATGTATAAACTAAAACAGAACCTGTTCTAAGCTAGAACGCTTTGGGGTAGCCCTGTTATAGTGAAGAAATTGGATGCCCCAGTGATGCATATAGTCGAGGATATTGCAACGGATAAGGTCTACCGATTCCACCGATCAAAGCTGAAGGCTTATACAGAACCTGTGGGTATACCCACTCCGGCGGTGCGCGGTACTCCTGGGAATTCTGTCTTTACTGGTTGGCTATTTTACACTAGCCCTTTTAAAGATGCTTCTGAACTCGAACAGGCAGAAATTACTCTTCGGCTATCTTGTTCGCATATAAATCAAATGTCTTCTTAAAGAATTATTTTGGCTTAGCTAAGACTAAGACACATACTATAAGTGACACTGCTTTTACAGCTGATGATCTTAGATTTCTACGAGACAACTTGAGTGATCACCAATTTGGACGCGTCGAGTCGGGTGCAGATTTTGCATACCGGTTGGCTACGAGTTCGGAATACCGAGCTACCCAGCTACTTGACTGGCGTGACAAGTATATGGCTACTTAACATGAACCTTGACTGCTACCAATCCTGTTCGGGCTACTTATGCCCCACGTGCAAATACGTTGCTACTGCGTAGAACGCATGGGGGGTTGTAAAACCCGAGGGCTATAAATCATCACACGAAAGTAAAACCGTCGGAGAGACCACTTGGCGGTCTGCGCGCCAAATATCTAAGCGCCAACCACAACGATGTAAATGCGCCAGGAACTGTATAAATACTGTTGGTCCGTTGATTGCAGACTTCACTTTACTAGTGTGAAGTTTGCAATCAACACAAGTTAAATAAACTTAGCTTGCTTCCCTTTTCCCTCTTTCGTGTGTCCGAACCTCGTAGGCTTTACATCTGTGAATATTCAAATTAAATGTTTTTATATTCTATACCGTTCTTTTCATATTAAAAATAGATTGTCAATTTGTTATATTTGTGTCAACAGTCCAACCCGAGCGCGTACAGCAAAATAAAACAAAACAAAACAATTAGAAGGCTGAAGTGCTGAACTGAATATTATATAATTATATATAATAGCAGCTCTGGCGAAGTAGAATAGTTCATTTTAACAATGTATTCCTAGTAAAACATGACGGACGAGGTACAAGTTATCAAGTCGACGGCCACACGCCAACGGCCGATCGAACAAATGAGTGACAAAGATGTAGGATGCAGTCAAGATACAAAAAGCGGCACAGATATGTTGGTGGTTCCAACATGAAATGTTTTAGATGCGGAAGGAGATGAGCTGCATTCATTTGAGGAATTCCTCAATCTCCCAAGCGGTCAGAGTGTATCAAGTGTACCTTCGCATTTTTTAATAGACATACCGGGTGTGGCAATACCGGATGTGGTCCAATCTACAAGTGGGTATGGTGTACCACGGGCACATAAAAAGAAGACCCGAGTATGGGTGCTGTGTCTTCTCGCCGATATAGCGGTAATACTGATTTTTCTACCGATCGTAATTGGCTCGACGACTAATGGCGACACCTTAGTCGCGTCCAATGTTGTATATATAGCAGACACGGCATACCTCTCACTTTCACTTTTGATTACGCTCTCTGTATGCGCGTTCGTCTTCGCCTACAGTGGGCAATGGGAAGTGGCTCCCAGAACACCATGGTTCATTTGTCATATGTTATTATGCTCTGGATTGAGTGTACTGGCTAATCTCCTAAGTTACCAGGGCTTCTACTATTGCAGTAATGCCGTGATTACCGGCCCCACGTGCTATTCCACGATAGCCACTATATCGCAAATGTTCTATTTTGGGGTAGTGTCCGCGGTGGTACTGCGTGTGCGCAGAGTCTACGACGGATACGTTCAACATAATCTCCGACCGAAATATTGGCCAGGTCTATTGCGTCATACAGTGATGATTATAATCGGGGTTATACCCAGTTACACTGCCAACGTACACGCCCAACAAAATAGGGTGTACAACTGGAGATTTAACAGCACAGATTTTGGAAAAACGATGATTATGACTTGCTTTCCATATCTCTTTTTGGACTACTGGTACAACGTACAAGTACTGGTGCTGGTCATGTTGGTACTCGCAGTCAATTTGGTCTTACAATACGCAACAACCAGGGTAATGACGTTATACTACTTCAAGCAGTTCATGTACCCTTGTGTCGTGTGTGTGGTACTAATCGAAGCCTTCAGACTTGCAGCTGTTCATGCTCTGGGAAGTAAACTGAGACGCCAATGGCTGTTAGCGTGCGATGTGGGGGACTAATAGTACAGTGCTAGTGTATTTAAAGTATGGTGCATTCGAATGAATCTATTTATGATCTCACCCTCAGTTATATACTGATAGTGTTTGTACTAGTGTTCAACCACTTGGGTTGGCCAGGGTAAAAACTCATATGATTAGTATGAGAAACCTTATGCAGAACACTACAGCACTCGGATATATTTTCTAGAAAAAATATATGTCATATTCTCTGTTACTACACTCAGTCTCGGACCTCGGTTCTCGGCTAGCTGGCCCGTATCCTATAGATATAGTCTCAAATTACTCTTACGTTCTCTCGGGCTGACCCACCGATTCTTATATTAATTTGAGACCAAGTCCCAAATTACTCTCGGGCTGACGAGGTAAAACGTTATTATCGTATATAGAAATGCGTCTACTACTGTAGTCTCTCAATGGCTGACCAACATCGGGCTAGGCGGTGTGGGCCACATTTATCTGGAGAACACAAGAGAAAGCATGGACTTTATATTGTCGAACCCAATTCTCCTCGAAAAAAAAATACATTTCATGTCTAAAGAGTATTGCTTTGTGGACTCAGTGGCTTTCCTAGTGCAAATGAGGAGATCGAAGCCCGAGTGGATATTGGCATCTCGATTGTTCAGGTACATTTTGCAGGTTCAGACACCGCTCTGCACATCAATGTTTTGGCTAGTGTTCGAGAAAGAGTGGCGAGTAACTGGGATGCTAAGAATATAGGTTTAGAAGTCCCTCCCGACATGATGGATGCTCTCAATGGTGCCGAAAGCTTTGTTGAGAGTATGTTGTATGGGCACAAGAACGCGCTGTTCAAGGAGCCAGAGACTATCGTATATTGGCAAAAGATAATTGCACTGGAAAGAGCCTGAGTGTTGCCAACGATCGCTGTTGATGCCACAAAAACCCTTGCTGTGCAGAATGACAATTGGAAATCGTTGAATGTGAATCACACGGAGGAAGAAGTGGCAGTACTGGGCCTTCGTTTGAGACATGAGAGCTTGCAGTTAAGGATGTCGGCACAAAGTCGCTGGGATTACCAAAAGTCTAAAGTCATGATATTGTCCCAGCAACTGTTTACGTACACGGGGGTCTTTTGGACAGTTTTCACTGTAATCAGCGTACTGTTTATCATCGACAGGTATACCTTGAACCTATTGCCTCGCCAAGGATTTACATCCCCTGGTTTTCCTATGCATTCGTATGATGCAATGAGCATTCCAGTGGGACCCGGGGGTGCCTACTTCTACCACTGGATGGCTCGATTCAGTGGACGCTTCACAATGGTAGCCATGAACGGGTTGTTCTTCGTAGCTATGCACACATTCAATAGACATGGATGGTGGGTTGAACGGAGGCGCATACACATCATACTGGGAATGACAATTTCAGTCATCACGATGGTTCATATCTGGTGTATCTTCACACCGTACTTATTCGACCAGTACGCAGCCGTAGTCAGAACCGGTAACTTTGTCGGACTATTTTCGGAAAACAAACCAGAAGGATTTATAGGGGTAGATGTAGAAAACCGGACGATCATGTTGCAGCGTGATGATATGTGGCGCTTGTGCCTTATGACAATCATTCTAGGAGTACTCATCCCGTACTGCTATTACAACTTTGACGAGAACTATCGGGTCGTGATCCGCGTGCACCAGTTTATTGCGATTATGTACTTCATAGACAGTACGGCGTCACAGTCATCCTCACACCTGGATCTACAACATACCGGTGGCTGTCCTGTTCGTTATCGATCGGATCATGCAAGGATATGTAAAGTTTCAGTATGTTTTTGCAGAGGATACACAAATAGAATATATCGGAAGCCAATACTTCAGCTGCACATTCCATTCAAAATACTCGGATGACGACTTCGAGTATCAGATTCAACTGCCAAATACCACAGGCGAGCGTGTGCATCCTTTTACCATGTTTGATCGCATGGACAAGAAAATAATGCTAGTCATAGTACACAATGTTCGTCGATCTCAAACGAGAATAATGCGTGAGATGATCATGAAAGAGGGTATGATGGTATGGCGAGGCTTCAAATTTGGATTCACACTGCCCACGGATAAACCTATTACTCTCATCGGCGGAGGCAGTGCATTGGCATTTATCATAAATTTTCTCAAGACCCTTCGGAACATCAATCAGGTATACTACAGTACTGGTCAAATCGAACTGTATACATGGGCTCAGAAACATTTACCCCAAAACGACAGTCGCATCAACATACGGTGCAGTAAGTTGCATGGCAGATTCGACTACGCGCGATCAATTCCAGACACCACTATAGATTACTGTCAAGGCAACAAGGCGCTCAAGAGGGTTGTGTGCAAGCACGTTATCTTAGGCTGTTCCAAAAAGGTATTTGTTTCTGCTAGAAATTTTCAAATTTTAAGCAGGAGGCAGGACTCTAATGTCTCAAGTCTATACTTGAGGGGAGGGGGAGGGGGGGGGGTGGTCATATGTATTATTTATGGGGGGGGGGGTTAGGCCGATTGTTTTTAAAATAAAGCCGCCAAAATTGCGCAGTCTTTTTGACCGTTTTTAATATTATGAGATACTTTCGGTTTGGGAATATGTACGTGCGACTGTGCTTCAGTATAGATAGATCAGCTTATATAATAGATATCTCGTACACACACGCATACACACACTCGTTTATTTGGTATCGCAGCCTTTTTACGAAGATGGAAGCGGTACTGGATTTGAACATGGAGGCTTATTTACTTGGCCGACTGTTGGTAAATAACCAACCTCGTGGGGTAGCCATCAAGAGGTTCAGCTGACTGATTCCGTAGAAAGCCTGTTCAATATGTACAATACGGAAGCTAATCTAGTATGCAGTGACTTCGAGGTATACGGATATAAACATGGCTTCCTTCCGAACAAACCCACCCAGGCAGATCGTATGGCTTTACGTCGTTCTTGTCCACCGAGCATGACAGTGGACGTATTCCTGAATCAATTCAAACAACGTGCATTGAATTTGATTGTGTGACTATAGAGGTGGCACCGTTATCAGTAGAAGATACGACATCTAAAAAGAAGTCACAAGATCATTTTCTGGGTGTGCTGATGAAATCAAACAGTACCTTCCTACCTCCATATAGCACTGAAAATTATAGCGTGAACAAGTATCAAAATATAGTAATTGATTATTTACGATCAAAGGAGGTTGGATTAGTGCGGCAGAGCTACCCAGGAGATCCAACGATTAAGAACATAGCTTATGTTCTCAACTGTATTGTGATAGAACATTGGAATCCATGTATAGTATAGTTTATCCTTCTCTCTAGTGAGAGCTTATATATGTATTTCTTTTACATGTGCATATGGAGTTTACACGCAAGTATAATGTGATCTTATTATAAGACCTAAGAATACAAGTGTCAGTTCTGGTATGACACTGCTGACAGAGCATTATTATGACACGTCTGACATCTGTCATTTTCGTATGACAGTTTCCTATGTACCGAATTGTTATAGTGTCCGAAATAGTGATGACAGTGTTGATTTTGGCTTGACCTCCCATAAAACCAAAAGTGTTGACACATATTGAGGACATAATTTGATATAATGTGCAGGTTAGAAGACGGATACAGTGCCGTGACGGATACCGTGCTGGTTCTCCCTAAGATTGTGTCCGTAGACTGCAGGTGTGATTTTGGCACGGTAGTCAGGATTATGTGGGTATGACGGGAATGAATGGGACGTGGGGTATTCTTTGTAAGTATGTCAGCGATATTGTCAAAAGAAGAGACGTACATGGTATCGATAACACCTTGAGCTTGAAGATCACGAACATGGTGAATGCGGATGTCTACATGGTTAAGATGTTTATTGGGTTTTTTCATATCAACCACTTGGGGTGGCCAGGGTAAAAACTCATATGATCAGTATGAGAAACCTTATGCAGAACACTTTAGCACTCGGATATATTTTCCAGAAATAATTATATCATATTCTTTGTTACTACACTCAGTCTCGGACTTCGGCTCTCGGCTAGCCGGTGGCCCGTGTCCTATAAATAGAACAATCTGAGAAGAAGTCTCAAATTACTCTTACGTTCTCTCGGGCTGACCCACCTATACTTATATTAATTTGAGAACAAATCCCAAATTACTCTCGGGCTGACGAAGTAAAGCGTTATCAACGTATATAGAAATACGTCTTCTACTGTAGTCTCTCCTACATGCTTAAGATGTTTGTTGGTGTCGATGTCAGTAATGTCATGAATAGCGGACTTGTTGTCACAGTATAGAGGTGTGAGAGTAGAAGGTGGGAAACCGAGTTCGCTGAGAAGATTGTGGACAACTTGGATTTGTTAGCTGGCCTCGGAGGCAGCGTAGTATTCAGTCTCAGTGGTACTGGTAGTGACTGTGTCTTTTGGATTTCCAAGATACGGGGACACCATTAATGCGAAGGAGAAAACCAGTAGTCGAACGACGAGTATCAAGATATGCATTGTAATTGGTATCGACGTATGCGTCAAGAATTGGAGGGCCTGAATGAGAACGCTATGTAAGGCCAAGATCACTAGTACCTTTAAGATAACGAAGGATGCGTTGTGCCACGGTCCAATGTGTGCGCGAAGGATTGGCCATGTAGCGCGCAAGATTGTTGAGGGGAAAACTAATGTCAGGGCGTGTGAGCACGGACAAGCATTGGAGGGTACCAACGAGCTTACGATAGGCACAGTCGAAGCGGGAGCCGTCGTTAGTACCGATGATGTCTTGAGTAGCAGGGGTAGGGGCGACATGGGCGTCGAGAAGGGCAGAAGTTGTTAGAGCTTTGCATATGTAGTTGTCTTGAACTAAACAGGAACCAGTGAGGTCTCCCCATTTCCTTACAGCTGAATTCGTGGGTAATGAGGCGCATGTAGATGGGTTCATCAAGATCATATAAATAAACAGTGTCGACATCCATTTCATCGAACCAGCCTTGAGAAGCCGCGACGGCAAGAACAGTACGGAGTGTGTCATGAGAGCACGTGGGGGCATATGTTTCGTCGCAATTGATGCATTGGGTTCGGGGAAAAACACGGGCGCACAAGTGAGCTTTGTACTTGTCAACAAATAATACCTTCAATCATTATTACTTTAAATACCCACTTGCTAGAAACTATAAAAGCTTTGTCAGGGACAGCATCGGGCTGTAGCAAGTCATGTGTGCCGGATTGGGCAAGACTTGCTAATTCACGCTCAATAGCAGCGCGTCACAGATCGGCATTGGGACCACGGAGTGCTCGGTGTAAGTGGGTGAGATTAGATAGCAGCGCATGCGGTAGAGATTTCGTGAGCGGTGTCGTCATAGAGTTGTTGGTCTGCGGAAGAAAGGGCAGGGTTGTGAGGTGGAATGGGAGTTAGTTGCCGCATGGGAGATGATGGTAGGGAAAGAAGAACGGGGCGAGCTGATGATTGGCCAAGACGTGATATGGAACAACGGAGTCATTTGTCAGCTTTGGCATATTGTCGACGACGTTTGAAAAGTGTGAGGATATTGGCATATTTATGTTTGAGAAGCATCTCTTTTGGGGAGGTGATGAGAGGCAAGGAAGGATCGAGAGACTCATAACGAGCAATATCCAGAGGAGAAACTGATTGGCCAATGCGTTCAAGGTCGGCTGCCCAGTGTACATCAGAGCGGCGGGAGGGTGATGAACCATTGCCAGAAACGAGAGAAATGGTATTTGGCCGTGGGTATTATAAGAGTGCATCTGGCGGGCGCGTTAGCGGGTCATTCTCATGTTGTTGGGTAAGGTAAGCGCATTAAGTGGGCCACTGTTTGTACGGAGTGACAACAGGAGACTGCGGAGGGTGCGGGTAGATGGGTTGAGGACAATATGTGTTTGCAGATCGGTATTGACAGTATCTTCCAGGGTTGTAGGAGGCGGTGTGGTGGAAGCGCCGGTGGAGTGGCGTGGCCTGGGAGAGTGGTGGATGGCGGTCATGTCAGAAGAAGAAGGAGTTTGTGTGAAATCGCTGCAGATGTCGACGTCATTTTCGACGAAATCACTGACACCGGTGTCATCCTCCCCTGAATCACTATGAACGTGATCACTATCCTCCCCTGAATCACTGTGCATGTGGTGGGAATCCTCCCCTGAAGCACTGAGGATACCAGCGGTATCCTCCCCTGAATTGGCGGGTTTGGGGGTGGGGGGGGTCAAAGTTGGTGGTGGTGTCGGAGGTGGTGGGAGTGTGTAAGTGAAAGACTCAGGTGGGAGAACAGGAGTGGCGGGGGTAGTGGCAGTGGGGGAAATGGAAAGTGTGGGGGTGGTGGAGGTAGAGCAAGCGGTAGCAACTTGTCAAAGTGTAGGAACATCTTCAGGTGGGGTGTGGAATTGAGAAAGAGGAGTATTATCAACAGTAGTCTACATGGGAAAGACTCGATCATTGTTCTTTTGATATATGAGCCTTGTAAAGGGAGTTCAGAAGAGATTTACTGATGGAGTAGTACTTGAAGAGTGCTGACTGGGATGTCGTGTGAGCGAAGATTGAATTCGGGAAGCATGGAATGAATGCTTGCGCGGTGAGAATTGGCTTCGTTAAGAGAGCCGTAGGGAGGACAGCCAGGCCAGTTAGTGTCGCGAATTTCACGGGCATCGTTGAGTGTAACAAACTCAAGAGGAGGAGTGAGGACTTCAACTGAAAGTGGCATCGTGATGTGTGCTATATGTGATACCGTGAGTGTGGTACCAGCAGATGCGTGTGGCTGTGTGGTAGCTGAATGCGGGGCTGTATGAAATATAGCAAAATAAAGATACTATGAAGGTATGGTAGACGTGATGTTTACCAAAGGCCCATAACCTGTTAGAACATTTGAATCCATGTATAGTATAGTTTATTATTCTCTTTAGTGAGAGCTTAAACATGTATTCTTTTACATGTGCATAAGGAGTTCATACGTAAGTCTTATTATAAGACACATTGTATCATACATACTTGCCATTTTTGAAATAAATAATATTATCCTTAGGAATATAAGTGTCAGTTCTGGTATGGCACTGTTGACAGAGCATTATTAAGACACGTCTGACATCTGACATTTTTGTATGGCAGTTTCCTATGTACCGAATTATTATTGTGTCCAAAATAGTGATGACAGTGTTGATTTTGGCTTGACATATTGATGGTCACCAGGATAAGTTTAGCAAGAAGAATGGTGTCGATCCAATACCGGAACCTTACTTACATGCGAAACAGGGATACTCGCAGTTAGGGGAAAGGCTTGGGTGGAGGTTAGATCAGATCTTCTTGCGCTACTACGTTCGCTCAATAAGTATGAGGTGTACCTTCAAAAGCAACTCGAAAAAGTGACCAAGAATCATGCATAGATGGAGCCGGTTCGTAGCTGGGAGAATGGGGTACAGTTGAAGACAATTCCGATGAATCAGAATATTTCGCGTACGTACATTGAAATGATGATGCAATTAAAAATTTGCAGCCTTACACGCCGATAGATGTATCTACATATGCACCTATAATGCCACAGCACCGACCAGGATACTATGAGCACTTGAGCACTTCAGTGGATATGATGTATTCTAAAAATCATGGCAATAATATACCAGCTCAATACGTGGCATTCAGACTGCCAGAGAATGAAAGTGACCATTACGGAAGCCAAAACATGTTTGGCAACGAAAGCATGCTTTAAAAAGCTGGAGATTTTCAGAAGTCGAGAGCTCCGACGCAATACGAGAAAATTGGCACCAGCGTGTGTAGAACAAAGTAGGGAGTATATAAATGTATTATACCAGTGCATCACTGGAGATACTACAGAACTCAAGAATCAGACGGCTGTATAAAACGATCTTAATCGAGCTTATAGAGGAGGTGTCGATGAATTTGATCTGCCGAAGATTGTTGTAGACAATAATCGTGCACGTCGTGGCAAATTTGTGGAGTTTTAAGAGGCAGCCAAGATACGTCTCCACAATCAAGCCAGCGTCAGCGAACGTCGACACGGTGATGCACTCCACATGACTGAAATAGTATCCATAAGGGATTTAAAGGACCAGGTCGAAGGAGATATGTGTGCGCAACACAAAATTAAATATCCAGATGGGAAGACACCGTTCAAAGCACCGATTCCTTCCCTAAAATGGATACGACTGCTATTTGTGCTATCCAATCCATTCACAGATACAGCAGTCAAGTATACAGGCTTACTGGGCGTCAAATTTGCACTTTAAACTCGGCAATATTCTAAGGTGAGTACAATATTACTATACTACTTTATACACACACACATATATATATATATATATATATACATATATATTATATATACATATATATAATATATCGAGTATATGTGCGTGCATATATATATGTACATAAAGTATGGGTGTGTGCATAGATATATACATTAAGTGTGAGTGTACATAGATATATGAATATATACATACATATAGTATGAGTGCTATAGACATATGTGTAAATATATATACATCGAGTATGTGTGTGTGCACTTATATATGTACATAAAGTATGGGTGTGTGCATAGATATATAGGGTCAGTCGTTTGACTGAACTCATAGTCGCACATCTGCTCGATACCGCTTTTGTAGTCGGTGCCATTCTATCATTCTTCTCCGTCCATTCAGCAATTTTCTCAGATGCTATGGGCTGCACACCGTCGATTACTGAGTTACCTGAGTTTATGATCTTCCATTGCCAGTTTAAAAACTCTAGTGCACTGGATTGTGCTGTCTTATTTGTGTTTTTACTTGCGCCGGACCATGTAGCGACTATAATGTTGTAGCGTGTATGATCTACTATGTTTTGTGATTGCACACCCTTCGATCTTCCTTTCTGGCGAGCAGGCAAAGGGGTGCGGTATGTCAAATGAAACTTACCAGTATTTCGGTCGACAAACCCGCCACTATGTATGATATTTACAGTCTGTGTCGCAGGGGCTGTGGTGCCCGAGAAGTACACTAGCCTAAAGAACACTAAATCGAGTCCATTATCACAGGATGTCATAGTCCAACCGTTCCTATTTGCAGAATTATCTATGTAACTAGCAGCTATATCGGCAAGCAATTTGTACTCTTTGTGAGCAGAGAGCACTCGTCCGCCCGCCAATGAGTTTAAATATTTTTATAATATTTATCTCCCCCTGTGATCTACCTAGCCCTTGCGTTGCTTGTTTAGCTTTAACAGCTATGTATGTATGTGAATACAACACCACGATGTTTGTTTTCTATATTGAGAGGTTTGCATGTAGTGTTTTTATGATGTGATTGTTCTGTAGTGGTCGTGTTCTGTTTGGTTGCTGTCCCATTCGTACCCCCTACATTCGGTACTTTTCAACATTCGATGCATGCACATCAATACTTGAATCTGATTTCGAACACGTACACATGTCCATAGTCTGATTAGTACTATTAATGGTGATGGCTTTGCATGTAGTGTCTTTATGATGTGATCACAGTTCCCACGGCGTAGTCAAGAAAGTTCCCATGACGTAGTCAAGAAAGTTCCCACCGTGCAGTCAAAAAGTTCCCACGGCGTAGTCAAGAAATTTCCCACGGTGTAGTCAAGAAATTTCCCACGGCGTAGTCAGGAAAGTTCTCACGGCGTAGTCAAAAAGTTCCCACGGGGTAGTCAAGAAAGTTCC
>NW_014039641.1:0-8518 GCF_001186125.1 Sphaeroforma arctica JP610 | reverse complement strand
CGGGGTAGTCAAGAAAGTTCCCACGGCGTAGTCAAGAAGGGTCCCACCGGTAGTCAGGAAAGTTTCCACGGCGTAGTCAAGAAAGTTCCCACGGCGTAGTCAAAAAAGTTCCCATGGCGTAGTCAAGAAAGTTCCCACCGTGCAGTCAAAAAGTTCCCACGGCGTAGTCAAGAAAGGTCCCACCGTGCAGTCAAAAAGTTTCCACGGCGTAGTCAAGAAAGTTCCCACATCGTAGTCAGGAAAGTTTCCACGGCGTAGTCAGTAAAGTTCCCACGGCGAAGTCGGGAAAATTGCCACGGCGTAGTCAGGAAAGTTCCCACCGCATAGTCACTTCGGATTCAACACGGGGCACAGCAAAAAAATTAGACCCAATAAAAGGTCCCATATACAGTAGGAGGGAAATTTAGACTTACAAAAAGGCCCCTAATACAGTAGGATGAAGGAGAAAATCAGTGACTGAAAATTTTCAGGACGTGTCTTTAGACCCAAAATCGGAAAAAAAAGTAGGAAGGAATCAGCAGAATACAAAAATTGATTTGAAACCGCCCTAATATAGCAAGACACAATACATAGTCTTAAAACAACATGTCGTATCAATAAATTGGAAATTGAACTACAATCGAATGTGATCTATTTATTATAAATTTTTGTCAACACCGTTATCACCGCTAGTCAAAACAGTACTCGGCGCTGTATTGCATGCAATGTGACTGTAGAGATGACCAAAGTATCGCGAGATTGTGTACCGGTAGTCGAAGTACTATACACGCGAATAAAACAGCTCGATATGCCAGGATTAATCTTTTATTGTATACATGTTTGCGCGCAGCAAAGTGACTTTCTAAATTGTATGGTATTTGTGAATTGTTATACTCAGCAGCGGGACTTGGGAACTCCACACAAACACAACCAGTCCTAGTTGAGGGTAGGCCAACCGACACCGTCGCAGCCAGTTCAGTCCCATTGCTCGGGTAGGTCTGAGTATATGTTACTACGCACCTTTCCTGAGACGCACTCGCTCTACTCTTAGGACCACACAGCGGCTATTAGTATTTTGAGCCGGGTGATATCATGGGCGGATGAACACCGCTGTCGCGTATATATGGTACATAAAAGCCAGGATGTGCTCGTGACAAGATAGGAATATGGGTTCTCTATCTATCTTTGTTCCACTGTTCTTCTAGAGCCTTCCAAAGCACCGAGAAGAGCATACCCTGTAGAATAGCCGTACCAATATCAAGTCAGAACGATGCATGGATGTTGCAGTTGAACTTCTCGATCCTGCAACCGACGAAAACACGAGCACGGGCTACTGCACAATCTCTCCACACTCAAGCACGCACATACAGATACGCTAACGACCATGTGTCACAATACTCACAACACCAGTGTACACCTTTGGCAAATCCCCATACCTGCATGGCATTGGCCAGGATTCGAGTCTTCAGACCACGCCCGAAAAGTCCTATCAAACCGTCCTGTTTGATGACCATTTTCACCGTCTCCGGATACGACATTTGTACAGCCGCGGTCTGTTTTGTCGTTTTTACGACACGGATGGAATTGGAGCATGTGTCGGACACCACTGACGCGCAGAACCCAATGACCGCATTACGGCCTAGGTGATACAAAATCAATCAATTGTTTAGTGGAGAAATGAGAATAGGTCAGATGTATAATATGATTGTCGATCTAAAGGTATTGAGGTATATTTACGAACCAATTCGATCACACGATCCGATGCATCTATGAGGCTCACTTTTCCTTTCTTGAGCCAGTTTCAACTGTTGTCTCATTTTAGAAATCGCTTTCACGAGACTAAAATGAGGTGGGATTTCCACAAACGTATGCACGTCAACGTATATACTACAATACAAGCAAGGGAGAGATGTCTGGACAAAAGCCGGTAGTACTAAGTAAAGCAATTGCCTGCATCTAGATTGCATCTCAGTAGAATTCCAAGCCAAAGAAAAACTATATATACCAAAGCCCATGCCTAGTATAATTCACATCCCTTAGAAACATACGATCTTTAAACCCATAAAAAACTATCTATATACCTAGTTTCTTGAGCGTTTCATCTTTCTCTGCCTTAGGAAGCTTCTCTTGCAGCAAGTTATATACGAAGAACCTGGAAGTATAGTGGTGAACATGGGTTGAGTATCTCTGGAAGTAAACAGTACCTACATTCAAACATGTCTACCTTGGGAAGTATACCTACACAGGAGTGTACAATCTAACCCAGTTATGTAGCTATGTGATCTACGTATTCTGAACGCAAGCAGTGAAGACGCAGAAGTTCTGACGTGCATGTGAGGGAAATACAACTTTGCCCACGCTAACAAAATACCACAGACGATGTACACAAGAACACTGCACGACGCAAGACGAACCGATTGGACAAGCCATCCCAGGGCTTTGGACCGAACACTGCAAGCCCATCCACACAGCCGTATGCATCTATATGCACTGTTCGTGTGCACGTGTATATATCCGGGACAACTAGAATGGCCTAGTAACCATTCACTGGACACCGCGTTCGGAGTCTTTGAGTTATAAACTTACCAGGGGTAGTGACCTGTGTTCAGCACCAGACGACCGGTAATTTAACGAGCGCGCGGAGGGAGCGCCAGATACGAGGAATAGAGCAGGAAATATGAGTATTGGAGTTGCAATGACGCGTGTGTATAGTTGTGCCCTGTAGGTAACTCATATCATACAACGCTACGACATAAAATGTGTAACATATAGACATGCCATAGCGCATTCGTGTATCCTTAGACACACCTAATAGCTTCACACATACCGTAGCCACTGTACACTTCACTACATTGTATCGCCGAGCAAACAAGCTGCTGATACCCATACATTCTTATGTATTTTAAAACATTTGCAATATATGCCTGCATGCAGAAAACGTGAAGCAACTAGGACAAATATAGGTATTTCATAATTATATCATGACTGGTTTGTTGAAGTGAGGAGGATATATTCATTAGTGTAGTATATTCTTAATATACACCAGCCGGAGGGCACGAACACACGACTACAGAAACAGGACAAAATGAATCTGATAGCCTTGACTGACTATTGCGACGAAAACCCTACATCAGCCCGTTGTATTCTGCAGAAGCTCAATTGTCGGGCCCTTGTGACCTGACCTGTCCATAATATGGGGCTCAGCCCTCGTTCAGTACATAGTCCCCGAAACACTTACCGACAAATGTCGCACCGGATGCCGCGATTGCCCCACTGTATAGCACTTTTGGGCCTCCGGAGGACAGTTTTCCCCTCAATTGTGACACGCCCTTCGCACCCTCGACCTGAGATGTGAATGAAACGTGCAAGTATGTTAGTAAATCATCTCTGCTTTATTCCCGATGAACAACGGTCTACGATGCATCTCCTATAGAAAGCCCCACAGTGGACATTATGTGCAAGTATGTCATCCAATTGCAACATAATGTGCAATATCTTCAAGGCTAATGAAAGTGTCGATCGTTTCAACAATTTGCCATGCGCGGCTTAGAATCACTTACAAATTACACAGAACAGCACCAAAACTCTAACCGCCAATTGTAGACGTCAAATATAGATTTGATATCCATGTCTGCAACCCTGACAAACACTATTGTAGTATATTGCAATGGGTATTGTGAACATGCGTATTGTAAACACGCGCCAAAGACACCATCGTGAAACTGGCAAATGCGGTAATACTGCACGCTGGCCAACGATATAATTCAAACGGTTATAAGTACGCACAAGAAACCCAATAGGACAGTAATCTCTGCCGTTAGCCATATAGTACACTAACCAAACAGTCTGATATTTACTCAGCACGCTGACAGCAACACACATACACATAGCCACTGATATGCAAGTATATGTAGTCGATAAGAGCACAGACATAACCACTGACCACTGATACGCAAGTGTATAGAGATAGGAGTCTTACCTGCATAGTGGTTTTCAGCGTGTCGACAGGCATGAGGAACACGCGCCAAGTCGCCGCCGCAGCACTGGCAAAGATGGTCTTCACACCCACTGGCAGATTGGACGTCGTGTCGTACGAGTCCAACAGAGCCAGCACACCCGCATTTGCTGCCGTGTCTCCGAAGCGGGACAGAGGACCCTGTGTCAGACAATGTGATACATAAGTGTGAGATAGATAAAGTATTGGTTGTGGTTGTGTCGTATGAATCCACCAAGGCCAACACGCAAACGATGGCAGCGGTATTGCAGCGGAGGATCATGCTAAATAAAAATAGAAATGTGTAGGTGCGGATAACATAACTTCTTTAAAACATGTCAAATCCACTGCTTTACATACGGGATGGTCTCACGTCTTACCTGATTTTATGTATAAATACAATGCATATACATATATACATATACATGTGTGTGTGCATATATAAATATACATATATATATTGTATATATTTATCATATATTATATATATATACATATACATATATGTTTTAGAAAATGAAAATACCTGGAAGAGAGCCGGTCCATAACCACGG
Source organism: Sphaeroforma arctica JP610 (assembly GCF_001186125.1). Classification (NCBI taxonomy): domain Eukaryota; class Ichthyosporea; order Ichthyophonida; genus Sphaeroforma; species Sphaeroforma arctica. The sequence goes on along the minus strand of NW_014039641.1, from coordinate 3,991 downwards.
TAAAACCTACGGATACCGCCCTCTTTGTATAAGTGCTTGAAGGCTTCTGTCGTCGATGTACCGTAGCGGTATTGGTAGTTCATTGTAGTCCTGCGTACAACAAAATTTTCTAAGTTAGTTACATATCCCGCTTGAAAACAAGCAATGAACGAGTGGCGAAGCCTCGTATTGTTAATACGCCACTTTATCAAAATGGGGCACTTGCGCACACAGTGGGTGTATTGCGGATACGTACATGAACCATGACAATAAATACACGACAGGAACTCGACCAAGGTCATTCTCCAGCAAATAGTGGGCACTTCTACTGCCAGAAAAAAATGCACAATACTATTCGCCTTTGCAGCCGACTGTGTACATCTACCTTAAGCCCAAAAACTCATATGTAAACCCCATTGTGTACATGCGAGATTTGACCAAGCAACAGCGACAATGAAACAAATCAGGAATACAGCCTCAAATAAAGAACCATTTACCTCAACCACATGAGCTATATAGTGACGATCCATGCGCAAGGAGAATCCAATCCAGAAATCGTCCAATCAATGTCAATAATAAAAAGAAAAGTGAGACGTCGATAGTACTTTTCCAAACAAAGAATTAGGGAGTCGTGGCAAGAAACCTGAGTTTGAGTATATCGCGGCAGGCGGCGATTTCAATGCAATCCTGGACACCTGTACTAGGACCACGCATTGCGCAAAATTTGCATATAATTCACACATCACTTGAAGATGGGGCCCCACGTTTGCTTTTCTCAACAATAATGAATTTTAGAATATAAGAGCGACCCATTTATATCAAACATACACCAGCAAATTGTGCAATCCTATATATATATATATCTATAAATTATATAGATATATATATGTGTGTGTGTGTGTGTAAGTGTATACATATACATATATATATATATATATATGTTGTTCATGTGTCATTGGGTGTGTGGGTGGATAAGGGTTCATGTTGACCGAACGTAAGTGTTAGGGATACGAGTGCAAGTTGAGTATCTGTGGGTATGTGCGTGAGTTTGGAAATGGCGTTTCAAACTATATTCCCATTCGAATACTCAATATATATATACAATCTTCCGGATTCGCCGTCACCGGCCATTAATATGGATCAATTTTTTCGCACCGATAATGCATTGTTTTTACATCACTTACACTTGTGACGTTGATTCCCATCGCAACAGCCCCAGGCACTCCACCTGTACGTTATAAACAAGTCATAGGAATCATGTAACTGGATACATTAAGAAATGGAGAAATACTTTATTGACCTTGTATTGTGCACCGATTGCTATAAATCTGTTGGCTATCTGAAATGTAAGCTCATTGTTCTGATGGAAATTGAAGAATATCTCGGAACTAATCACCATCTGCCAGTTCCTATGCGCAAAGTACGCTATAAACATTCATTGCACTAGGCTCTCGCTATAAATTCTCGATGTGCTGCTTATGAAGTTAGATAGAAATGCCATACGTTATGTATACCACGACATCCGTACAAATATCAAACTCACACATAAATGATTGCAATTATCTTACCCACAAATAAACTAGATCCGTTCTGATATCACTACATATCAAATAACCATTGGAACTCACAATTCACATGAATTGTAGCAGATGTCCAACGGGAAGGAATGACATATGTACATGTACCACTACATACGAACAACAAATACATTTTACACTGCACTTAAACGTTGTAGATAATAACCTCGCAGCGACAATTACAACGTTACTCATATTACTACGCCTAGAATTTTTAGTTCATTGTAGAAAAATGATTATACTGCACTTACCACCAATTGCTCGCTTGCCAGCGGCGGTTAAGATCTCCTGCAGAGACTTTTTAGGCTTCTGCATAGCAGGTGCATTAGCATCGACGGCGGCCATGTTTATTATAGCAAGTGTGTATTCTTAGACTGTAAAGGATGAAGTATATGCTCTTACAGACTTGCACTGTCGATGCTTAATGGTACGAAAAGTATTCAGGCACGGGTATAATATATATAAAATATGTTACCCCACCGGGGCGACAGAGCACAAGGCTAAAGTGAGATGAAACCGAAGTTGGGAAGTTGGGACTTGAGTCTTGGGATTGTTACACTTAGTCACTTACACATGGATCAATGTTACATATGTGACATATCTGTCATCAGATTGGTCATAAAGCTTGTAACCAATTAAACGAACCCAAAGTATCGTAGCCTCCTGAAAATAGAACAAAAGTATGCGAATATATAAACCCTAAAAACCTTACCTGACGAAAATATAATAAAACTATTCACAAAAATAACAAGGATAAATTGCAAGTCATTTTGGCAGCTGTTGGGAATTGAGATGGGTTTAAAAATGAATATGTCGTATATACCTAAATAGGACAATTTGTCGCCAATAGCACTCCACTACTAAACTTAAATACACACACAACAAGAAGGAGACGACCACAACGCCGAAAAGGCACCAACTGCCAACTTCAACAGCGCCAAGAAGTGAGCCAATTGCCAACTGCCAACTGATCAAGAAAATTTGATTTTTGCTGCTCTTTAAAATATTTTATCACAGCCTTCTTTCAATATTTACAAACAATTGAATAGATCTGTTTCGCCGCACTATAGTCAACAATACATATTACTATTTTATTACTGACATTTATCTGAATGTAGTCGAGATTCGAGAATCGAGAGTCGAGAGTCACTCGCGAGAGAGTCAAGACTCGAGACTATAGAACCATAATACATACAGATGTCGAGAACAAAATAGGTTCTTATCTTTTAAAATGCATACAATTCTATTGGATCTGAATATATTATTTAAATTTTATCCTCATCACAGGAATACATATTGTATTTACATTGTACAAAGTCTCATAGTATCATACTCGTAGTCATAGGCCATATGTAGAATTGTAGTTTGTAAATGGCCTTCTTCAATAATAGACAACAATATGCGTCAGACCTAAATTTGTTTTAAAAAAAGAGGTTTTTTTAAAGTCAACTCTTTTTGGAAAACTAGACTAGTCAACCTGGATACTAGTCCAGAACAGTTTTGAGAGAGCCAGATAGTGACTATTTTTTGTGAATGTATAGATTTCTGATGTTAAATAAACAACTGATATTTTTATATATAAAAATCAAATAGGAATTTTTTAAGGTGAATGCACTGCAAGCTTTTTTTTAAATATGTACTACAATTACGCCATGATCTCACAATTCTTCCCCAGACAACCAGAAACCTCGTGCCAAAAAGCATATTTTAAATACCCCGAGATCGAGCTATACCGGGAACCGGGATATTTTTTAACAAAAAGCTAGTGACTGTCGACTGAAGAGCAATATAAACAAATATTTACTCTTAAAGAGACAACAAGGAGTAAATACACATGCGGTAGGCGTCCAACTTTGACCTCTTGACCAATGACAAGCCAGACCAACAGTCTTCTGGTTAGTAGTCCAGAATTTTCACGGTGAAAGATTAGTTCTAATGAGCAGGTGTGGCCGCCAAGTCGCCAATTCCACAGGATAAAAAGGAATGTGTACTCATAACTCGTTGCCCAAGTCCCAGTATTTACCAGTCCGAGAAACGTGTCTTTTCTATTTTCATATGTAGGGCTGTAGCCTCTGTAGCCTGTAGCTATAATAGCCTTGTTGATTTTACATACGGCTAATAAGGATAATATTTGTATAAAAAAAAAGGGCTACATCGTAGAATGGTCGTTTTTTTCGTATCTTGTTCGTCGTACACAACCTTGAAGTAACTGCATTTAGTTAGAATCACGTCATCCAGAAAACGACAAAATCAGATATGTCTATAATTGAAAATCAATAAAATGAACAAACAGGACACCTTGGGACGAATTTGGGTGCGGGTTTGTTCACCCCTTTTTTTTTGTCATATTCGATCAATCGTAGATGTGCCAGAGGAGGGCAATAATTCTAAAAAAGAGTACTTACTATCTCTCTATCTCTATTTCTATTCCATTC
>NW_014039642.1:23362-31547 GCF_001186125.1 Sphaeroforma arctica JP610 | reverse complement strand
AGAATTTACTGACCACTTCTTCCCATCAATCTTTCCTGAACCACTACAGCAACTATGAGAGCCATACCATATGTTCATACATTGTATCATACATACTTGCCATTTTTGAAATAAATAATAGTATCCCTATTAACAGTAGGAGGGTCTGCTCGTTACCGGAGTCTCTGTGTGCTCGGAAAGAGATCCAAGAGGCTAAACGATGTGACGACCGAGAACGACAGATGCTACAATTTTCGAAATCAAATACAGTTATCGATGTGACCTCTGACAATTGAGCAACTATCATGTATGTGACAACACCGATCAAACTTGGACTATAATAAACATGTGACAAATAATTTGCAAGCGGTTATGGATTCTAATAATTCAGGTACGTGCCAGTACAGACACTTAACCCCGGCGTAGATCCGATCCGATGGGTTGAGCTTCAATATTGTTAACTTAGTGTACTGAAAGATTAAAATCTATTTGGACGTTTTCGCGCACAGATGTTTCTGAGTTTTGATTTTCAAATTAATTCGGCCGAAAAAGGCGCGATGAAGTTTTCGCGCGCAGATGTTTCTGAGTTTTGATTTTCAAATTATTTCGGCCGAAAAAGGCGCGGTGAAGTTTTCGCGCGCAGATGTTTCTGAGTTTTGATTTTCAAATTATTTCGGCCGTAAAAGGCCCTCGAAATCAATTTTTTCGTGTGTACGAGTGTGTCCAAAGACGACTTTGACTAGTCACTCAACTCAATCGCTTGAATGCTAGCCCGCTCCTTCTTCTGTCGCTTAAAGTCGGACCACTTGAGCGAGTCTTGGTTTCGCCTACCCCGCTTCCGGTTAACACGCTGCCACTCCTGGTAAATCGGGTTGGCGGGTTCGGATACATCGCGTCCCACTAGCAGTGGCAAGGTGTCTTTCATGCCTGTAAGGTCCACAAAATAATTAATTTTCATCCGTAGCGTCAACACCAATCACCTTCCGAAGTCTCTCTTCGTATGCGTGCTCAACTTCTCGCATTCTCTCCATACGTTCGGCATGCTCCAGTGCCTCACGTTCGCCATCCAGTCGTATTTCCTTGATACCCCTAATTAACCAGGTGGTTGTGTACGTGGAATGTCGCGCAATCGACCAGTCGCTCGAGTTTGGGCCCGAATAGTTTGCCTGCAAAATCGTACCTTTTAACCAATGACCAAAGTCTCAGCAAGGATTCTCGGAGAGTCATAAGGGCAACACTCAAGTTATCGCGACAGCCACGGTATGTAATCTTGAGTTTCGGATTATCGGGACTGATCAGAGTTGCCAAGGTCTTGATTGCACTTTCAAGATTGGGAATGCTTGGCTTGATTGTACCTTCCATTTCGAACACGTCAAATATTTCCTGGGTGGCAGCTGCGACTGTATTCTTGGCCTTGGTGCGCCATTTTTTTTGTGCCTGTTCAAAAGCGTCGTATATCTCGCCAAATTGTATCATTTCAATGCCTCGATCTTCCAACACCTTGTCCAAACTGTCCTCGAGCGATTTTCGGATATCATCAACATGCGTGGTGACAAATTACAAGCATTTACGTTTGCAAAGCAGTCATCGGCCGTATCATAGATGGCTTGTAGAAAATTGGCTCTAGGCATTTTGGTAAATATACGTGTATTTATATACACAGCATGAAAAAATGTGGAGCCCATTTTCAGCCGCCATGTAGCGTTTTTGTATCATTTTATTTTCCTACCAAACTAGCCGATAAGGTGGAGACTTGTCCATATTTTAATTGCCTTTTTTTTTTCATAAACAAATTGACATCTGGCATGAAAAAAAGGCGATTTTACATTTGACATGAAATAAAGGCATTTTTCGATTTGGCATGAAAAAAAAAAGGCTTTTTGGCGTTTGGACACAAACAAAGGGGTTTTTATACCAAAATGAAGGTACTTCCAACTTTGACGGGACACTGAAGAAAGTTCGGGTGTGTTTGGATATGAGCCCAATTAACGCATTGATACTGACACACAGTTTTCACTTACCAAGGATAAACGAACTACTCAGGCGGATGGAGGGAGCTAAGATATTCTCCACTATTAACCTGACGCAGAGCTACCACCAGATGAAGATCTACCGACCACATCGAAAGTATTTCACCTTTACCTGGGAGGGTCAGCAATATTCGTTCAAAGGTGCCCCCTTTTGGGTTACACATGTTACCTGCATTCTTTCAACAAATTATATAAGACTTGTTTAGGGACATGGACAATGTACAAGACTAAAATCAAAGAGGAGCACGACAAGGTCGTGCGAGAGGTTCTAGACAGACTCAACAAGCACAACTTTAAGATCAACAGTAAGAAATGTCACTTCGGTGTTAACGAGATTCAACTGTTGGGGTTCAGAGTTGAATTGGTCGACGGCTAAAAGCGCTAGGTTGACGGGAGTCGGCTCCTAGTTGACTGCGATCACTCCATCATCTAACCATGCTTTAACCTGTTCTCGTACGACCTGCTCATGACGCCATGCAACATAGTTACGTGTAGGACACTTCAACTTCGAGAAATCTACTCTCGTCAGGTCTAGACTAACGTATCCGTTATTGAATTTGAACTTAGACCAGTCCGTGATCCGAATCTTGTCATTCTCGAAAATCAAGTTCTTGAGTTTCTCTGTAAAGTGAGGGATCATCTCCTCCACAGTCTTCAAAGGTTTATATACCGGTTTCAACAAATTGTCGTCCGACTGATCCTTCTGTGGTTCAATGTTAGTAGGTAAGCCTTTAATTGTGATACCTAATGACAATAAATCACCCATACCTACTATAAGATCATAGTCTGCTGAAGTGTTACATATGACTGCCTTAGCAACTGTAGTACGTTGGTCTTTCAATGTAAACCTAAGATCGATTGCCATTTCTCTGCAAGTGACCCCTCTTTCATCAGCCAATTTTAACATAGTTGACTCTGACTTACGAGTAACGTCTGTGAATTTACAGAATCTGATGAAATTTGTGAGCCCGGATCTAACAACGCTTTTATTTCATGTCCATTAACTCGTACGTCAAGGATTACACGCTTGTCTTGAGGTGCGTCCTTTTGTCTTAGTGACAAGACCCGGTATGTTTGTCACTTGATTTCAACTTTTGGTTTCACCTTGCTTGTATGCTTGTGGTAACCTCCAGTCCCGGTACAGTCGGCACAGTTCTCGAAAAAGTGTTTACACTTTTCTGCCTACCTTCCATTCCATCTGCCATTCGGCTCATGTCGGGTCATTCGCCAATTGCAATCAATCTCACTACAGTTCTTGACCTCCCTATGCCTGGGCTTAGGATTGCCTACCGGCAGTCCATTTCTGTTGGTCTGGTTACCCTTAGGGATGACATTGATCTTGTTGCCTTCAGAATCATTTATGATTTTGTTCTTACTGCCACCCTTGTCACCCCCTATGTGTACCTTCTGACCTCCATTAGTGGGTTGAGAGTCTTGACCATTGCCTGATCCTCCGGTATGATTGCTGCTGACATTCTTCTGAGCATTAGTGACTTTCACCACGGAACTAGAGCGTTTGTTAAACGTCTGATCCGCTCTCGAGTAAAATTCAGCCCAGGTTAAGTCCGCTAACTTTACTATACCGTAGGTAGGTCCCTCGATAGAGATCTCTCGTACCTTGTCCGGGTAAGATTGATGCATATCAGCGTACAGAATCTCTTGATGCCAGCCCCGCCAGAAAAAAGACCGAGGCCACAGGCGCCCATTAGTAGCAGTGAGCCTTCCAGCTACCGCTCAAAAGTGGGCAACCCCACCAAACCGACTCCCCAAAAAACCCCGATCCCATCGACCTCTCAGCCCCTACTGCAGCCGCCAGTACTCGCGCATCTTCTGACGAAAGTGATGGGCCGCCTGATGACGGACAAAACTCTCCATGAAATGGATGACATCACTCCGGTATGGCTCTTCTTTCGGGCAATTTTCACCAACGGCAAGCCCCCATCCCAATCAGTATTTGAAAAATACTGGCACGCCCAACCGCTCATCAATCGCCACCACTTTCTTTGGTATCTCCCGTCCAAACCGGTTTCTGAACTAAATCGCCGCGGGACCTCCTCCAGTTTCGTCCGCCTTTGTGTTCCCAATGACGCTGTCGCCCCGGTGAAACGACATGCAGAACTAACGTGGAAGTGGCAATTTGATAAAACCATAGACCCCCGCTCCCAAAAACATCCTAACGCTACGAAAGCAGCCTTAATCCACTATCTCCGCACCAAGCGGGAGGCCCGCTGCACACATGAACGAGCACCAAAAATTCTTGCCCGTAGCATGGATGCTTTACTGGACCCCCTTGTTAATTCCTCCAACGCAGACATTCTCCAACGTACCACGGACCGGCTCCAGAAGGCATATCAAGCAAAACATATTACAAACTGCTTGTCACCTAACCCACGAATCCCAACAGGCGCTAGCACACAGCCAGAACGTGCGCAGCCCGGACGACCCCACGTACCAACGGTCTACCCCGCACAGCCTCAACCTTCCACCACAGACTCTTCGACGACAGAAAACGATATAGAAATGGCTGACATCAACAAGGACCAGGGCCCAGTAGTATTGACCGAGGATGAACAATGTTAGGACCAATGAGGATGACGCTCTTCAACCCACAAGGACCCAACATGGACAATGCAGCATATACAGATAAGTGTTTGAACGTTATATCGATTTTGAGACAGGTTGATGTTATGTGTGTGGTTGAAACCTGGCATAACACCACATTCCTTAATCATATACGCTCGAACACACACTATCATATTCTACATCACACAACACGGCACAACATCTTACACCCTTCACACTGTGGTATTGGCATCTTTTCCAAACACCACCCATCTCAATTCAAACTGGTTCACTCCTCACCATACGTGGTGTTCTTTGTATGCTTTGGCGTCCGTATGGCCGTGTTCTACCTCCCACTCAAATCACTCAATGAATCCTACTGAAATTGGCAATTTCCAACCCGATGTCGTTTGGGGCGACTTTAACTTTAAAGCCCGTAAGTATGGCCACGCATCCACAATTCACGGACTACGTATAAACACAATCGAAACTACCCTACATAACACGTGGCACTTGGACTATCTCTATGCTGGCGGCTCAACTGGTACAGAACATGCGTATCACCGGCCCAGGACTTCCGCCTAAAAGCTGACGGACTACAGCATCTATGGTGACCACACCTTTGGGCTTGATCTCCAGGTACTTCCAACGGAATACATCAAAGAAGAGAGCCCAGTAGTATTGACCGATGATGAACAATGTTAGGACCAATGAGGATGACGCTCTTCAACCCACAAGGACTCAACATGGACAACGCAGCACATACAAATACGTGTTTGAACGTTATATCGATTTTAAGTCAGGTTGATGTTATGTGTGTGGCTGAAACCTGGCATAATACCACATTTATTAATCATATACGCTCGAACATACGCTATCATATACTACATCACACTTGAAATAAATAATATTATCTCTATCATGGATATAACCGATATCGCCATCGACTTTATCACTTACGCAACAAATCCCGCGCACGACTATTCCAAGCCAAATTCCGGGTGCATCAGAACCTACTACGGTCGTATCTCACCTTGCATGGTCCAGCGGAAGGCTTGCAACGGATTCTCGACCGCATCTGGCGCTATGCCGCTAACCCACAAATCTTTAGGGGATTTACTACGACATAAATATACCTTGGGTACAACGGCTGCCAAACCACTCGTTCCGCCCACGTCTGACCGCCCAAAGCAATACCCGAATGTTCCAAGATATTGTGTACCAACGACGATCTCCACGCCAACCCTGTATACCGGGTGCCAACGACACAGGCGCCACTCTCACTGGCTACTTTGAGGACCTATTCAACTCCACAAATCCGTACGTTGTTCCACCGGATACCGAACCCTCGCCAGATGTAACTCCCGCCGTACGCCCCGACGATGTAATGGGGGCTATACTTCGCTATCCTTATAAGAGGCCTGGCCCTGATGGAATCCACATCTTCCTTCTGAAGACCGCAGTGGAGCGTTCCACCGAACACAGGACACTAGGACGCCCAGACGACAATGGCCCACTGATTAGACTCCTTGCCGAAGTATTCACTAAGCTACTAAAGGCGGGTACTTTCCCTACCGCCCTGAACCCTCCTGACGCAGATATCACTTCCCCAGCCGACTTCCGCCCTGTCACTCTAACGCACATAGTCAGACGCATATTTGAGAAGTGTTTCCTCAAGCTGATTACTAGCCACCCCGGATCTGCTACCCACGCAACCCAAGGTGGCTTTAAATCACGATACTCCTGCCATACCCAAGCACTCGCCGTCATGGAATCTGAGACACAGTCGGAAGAGGAGTGGAACGACGTCTGTCTGGACATTACCAAGGCATACGACAAGGTTGCTCTCCCTCGCCTGTGGGTACTCTTGCGCCACGCTGGAATGCCTGAAAACTGGATCAACTGCCTCCGCGCGCTATTTGAGAGGGTCCCTACCCGAGTGACATACCGCGCATCTATTTCATAGAACAAATGGCATCCTACAAGGCTAAATCGTTGGCCCCCAGCTCTTTATTATCTACATAGATTCTTTGGCTGTCACTCTAGCACAATTCCGGCCCAAGTGCCTCCGCTTTTATTTATTTGTCGACGACACTCGGATCCAAGCCCCCCAACCGGTTCCGCTCCAGCCCTTTTTAGACGACATTGATGCTTGGGGACGCAAATCTGGCCTCAAACAGGGTGTCATCAAACCCCGAGTACGATCTACCAACTTGCGACACGCGGCGCAACCCTCCGTATAAATGGTGAGCTTATCACGCCGACGCCTGCAGATGCCCCTTAGAACACATGTCACCTACCCCTGAAGATGGCTCCCACACATGTCAAGCCTAAACTCTCCAAATACCTGGGTTTCCCATTCTCCCACGGAATACCAGGGATAAATCTCGCCAGACATATGGAATCCCTGGGTACAGCATTCTCTCTGGGTATCCCCTGCTTCCGCGCTTATGGTTTCCATGGCTTCAGCTGGCGACACCCCCGCAACAGGCTGGTGTTGTTCAAAACATTTATTTTACCCACGGCTACATATGGCCTGAACATTATTGCCTGGACTCCACCTATATGGAAGGATGCGCCGGACACCTTGTTTGAGTGCTACAACTCAGCACTCATTCGAGCAGCAGCCATCATCACGGGCATCAAATACCCTAGGTTTCCCAACATCAAACCAACTTACTCCATTTTTGTGGCCTGCTCCCACGCGAACATTCGCGGACTACCTCGGAGGTTGCCTGGGACTGCAACTCGACTCAATGGCCAACACAAACCCACTCACCCCTCTGACGCAATCCGCCTGGGCCCACGACAAACCCTCACTGCGCTTCCCGTACAGTATCTATGCCCACTTGAAGACTGTATACAAAACCACGGACAGGCGTACACCAGACCATGTAGCCCTCCGCCGACGATGTGACGACATTAGAAAGAATTTAACGAAACGCTGGTCCAACAAGGATATCGCGGCAATGGCCCGGCATCAATACTACTACCAATTGGTCATGGGCAAACCGCCAACCTCAGATCGGGACAAAGCCAGACACGACAGCTTCAACCGCTGCTTCGAGCCTACACCAATCCGGTTCTGTGCTATGATTGCAACAAATACGTACATGTTCACATTGCCCGACTACCGCACTGACGGCTGTATCTGCCCGGTCTGCCCCGGTGGCCAAAATGCATTCAGCAACTGATACAATGCATCCTGGTAGGCCCAAAACTGCCTCTCATTGGCCCTGATCTCCTTCAGTAACTACAGGAGCGCCACGAACACCTTGGATCTTTTCTCCAGCATGTTGAAGAACCACCGTACCCTCACCCGTCTCTGACATATCAACAGATGCTTCCTATACCCCGGCCAATCATGCTGCTGAAGTACTACTTCCAAATATCGGTTCAAACCAAATTATCGCGCTTGTTGGTTCCGACTATGATACTTCCGATCCAGGCAAACCAGCACATACTGAGTGCATCCGTGGTCTGGTGCGGCATCGGTTCACCCCCAACCTCGCTCCTCAACCGAATTATGACTGATAACCTGGTCCTACTTGGCATTTCGTACTCTGCACTAATCCATTCCACAGAACTACACGATAAAGACCCGATCCGAACCA
>NW_014039642.1:8090-23342 GCF_001186125.1 Sphaeroforma arctica JP610 | reverse complement strand
CAAATAATATTATTCCTATGTAGGTTTGACCAAAAGATTGTCTGCACCCATAGTACACACATGGACAGCTTGTCAGGTGACATCTCCTGAGTCTGGGCCCGTGACATGTGTGTGTCCAACTCTAATAAGTAGTGGGACACCGGCGTTCCTTCTTCCGGTGGTATCATGATCGATACAAGCAATTCCGGTCGCCGAAAATAAGTGGACGATCATCTCACTCTGCTCTTTCCACGTTTTCAGCTTAGTGACGCTTGTTTCGCCTTCTCTAACTTGTTATACTTGTAAGAGGATGGCTTAAAGCTCTGCTGCGCTGCTTCGAACCATAGGTTCTTCCATAGATTGGCTGTAAGCATAATCTGTCCAAACTCTTTCAAAGACCTAGATAACAACGCCAGACTACTAGTATCGATTGGATCCTTTCGGGTTTTTTTTCGATCAGATTGTAAGATTCGGTCTAATAAAGGCGATACTAATGCCTTAGAATAAATAAACACGTAGATAAATTCTATATCGTGTAAATATCGATATGAATAAACGAAATGTGGCGTTTATTCCCCTATCTGGTCGGGTTCTCTGGTCTGGGCCTGAAACAATCTTCTGGGCCCGGTCCTCTGGTCAGAGCTTATGGCAAGACGTTAGCCTCCCGACACATTATACAGCATCGCGTTAACGACGAGACTGGCAAAACATTATCTTGTGCGTTGACGTGAAGGTGAACCAGCCTGGGAACGAGGTCCAATGATGCCAACGACACGATTATGCCAGCGACATGTAGTCAAAGCCGAGTAGTGCTCGATAAAGAGCGTTAAGTTCAAATAAGTGCACTCAGTCAGAGGTTCCGTTATCAATTGCGCGCTTGCTGTATCTATCAATCACTTTCCTATGGGGAGCGAGATCTTTCCTCCATGAACGGCCCTCTGGTCTGGTCCTGAAATCTTCTCATAGGTTTGGTCCTTTAGTTCGAACCTAAAATTTCGTCTATGGTACTTTGTCCACAGACGTAGTGGCGTACCACAAGGATACCCAAGTACGGTCAAGGAAGCGCAGTCGTGACAAAGCTTTCATTAATATTTAGTTCATTTTTTCTTATAATTTACAAACCTTACTTGAGTGGTTGTAAGTAACCGAGCCCTCCAGCTCTCTGAGTTTAAATGCCAGCCATAGCTCTAGCTCTGAGGGAAAAAGCTTTGGTTCCTGGAGGATTGAATAGCGATTCATGTATAGGGATAATATTATTTATTTCAAAAATGGCAAGTATGTATGATACAATGTATGAACATATGGAATGGCTCTCATAGTCGCTGTAGTGGTTCAGGAAAGATTGATGGGAAGAAGTGGTCAGTAAATTCCCGTTTGAAGCTTGGGCCAAGTGAGTCGACAATTGAAGATATGTGCTGAGTCAATTCGGGCCGGTGTTGACAAAATACTGTTACTATCGAATGTTCCATATATTCGCTTGCTGACCTACTAAGTAGAGTACACACCTCTGTGGTACGGATCGAGTCTGCGCCGTGTAGTTCCGCGGAATGGGTTAGTGCAGAGTACGAAATACCGAGAAGGACCAGGTTATCCGTCATAATCCGGTTGAGAAGCGAGGATGGGGGTAATCCAATGTCGCACCAGACTACGGATGAATTTGGTATGTGTTGGCTGGTCTGGATCGGAAGTATCATAGTCGGAACCAACAAGCGCGATGATTTGGTTTGAACCGATATTTGGAAGTAGTATTTCAACAAAGTGATTAGCCGGGGTATGGGGAACATCCGTGGATGTGTCAGGGACGGGTGAGGGTACGGTGGTTCTTCAACATGCTGGAGAAAAGATCCAAGGTGTTCGTGGAGGGTCCAGATACCGTGGAAGTCGTGGCACTCCTGTGATTGCTGAAGAAGGTCAGAGCCAATGGGCGGTAGTTTCGTGACGTCCAGAATGCGTCGAATCAGTTGTTGGATGCAGGTAAAGTGGCTGGTAGTGAACTTGTGGCTACCGGGGCAGACAGGGCAGAGACAGCCGTCGGTGCGGTAGTCAAGCAATGTGAACATGTACGTATTCGTTACAGTCATAGCACAGAGCCAGATTGGTGTAAACTCGAAGCAGCGATTGAAGCTGTCGTGTCTGGCTGTGTCTCGGTTTGAGGTTGGCGGTTTACCCAATTGGCGCCGGGCCATTGCCGCGATCTCTTTGTTGGACCAACGTTTTGTTGAATTCTTCCTGATGTCGTCACAGCGTTGGCGGAGGGCTACATGGTCGGGTGTACGCCCGCCCGTGGTTTTGTGTACAGTTTTCAGGTGAGCATAGATACTGTATAGGAAGCGCAGTGATGGTTTATCGTGGGCCCAGGCGGGTTGCGTCAAAGGGGTAAGTGGATTTGTGCTGGCCATTGAGTCGAGTTGTATTCCCAGGCAACCTCCAAGGTAGTCCGCGAATGGTCGCGCGGGGAACAGGCCGCAAAAATGAAGTAAGTTTGTTTGATGTTTGGGAAACCGAGGGTATTTAGTGCCCGTGATGATGGCTGCTGCTTGAATGAGTGCTGAGTTAAAGCGCTCGAATAGGGGGTCCAACGCATCCTTCCATATAGGCGGAGCCCAGGCAATAATGTTCAGCCCATATGTAGCCGTGGATAGGATGAATGTTTTGAACATCACCAGTCGGTTACGGGGGTGTCGCCAGCTGAAGCCTTAGAATCCATAAGCGCGGAAAGAGGCGATACCCAGTGACAATACTGCAACCAGGGATTCCATATGTCTAGCGAGGTTGATTCCTGGTACTCCGTGAGAGAGTGGGAACTCCAGGTATTTGGAGTGTTTCGGTTCGGCATGTGTGGGCGCCAGTTTCAGGGGGAGGTAACGTGTGTTCCAAGGTGCGTCTGCAAGCGTCGGCGTGATAAGCTCACCATTTATACGGAGGGTTGGAGCCGCGTGTCACAAGTCGGTAGATCGTACTCGGGGTTTAATGACACCCTGTTCGAGGCCAGATTTGCGCCCCCACGCATCGATGTCATCTAAAAAGGGCTGGAGCGAAACCGATCGAGGGGCTTGGATCCGTGTGTCATCGACAAATAAATAAGAACGGAGGAGCTTGGGCCGAAATTGTGCTAGCGTGACAGCTAAGGAATCCATGTAGATAATAAAGAGCTGGGGGCCGACGATTGAGTCTTGTAGGATGCCATTCGTTCTAAGGAATAGAGACGAGTAGATCTTCAATCTCCGAAGCTGGCACACGTTCCGCGCTTCCGCTTGGGAGGGGTGTGATCAGATATACTCAAAAGGGTTCATTTGGGGTTTATTTGTGGAGACGGCGTTAAACCTAGTTAATTCAACTAGGGTTTTGGAACCTTAATTTCTATCAGAGTTTCTGACCGAATTTGAATAGATGTCAACTCCCAGATATATTTACTTTGTATTTGACTATCACCAATTGGTTCTTGGCAGTAGCCAGTCAATCATGCAATTTGTTTTTCAAGGAATGTATGAGCCCTTGTGTCGTTAACAACTCTTGCACCTGTGATAGGTATTGCACCAAGGGCACGTTATTGCTCGCGAAGAGAATTTTTGCGACAGACACAAACTCTGTTGTGTCGTGGCCACTTGGGAAATTCTTTCAACCTGAGTGGCTTGTTCATAAAAGGAACTGAGATCTTATCTCCTACTTGTGCTTGTGACCGATTAACCTTAGATTGCCGATAACGCCGTTGAACTCCAATGCACTCAACATGATCATCCCTATCACAGTTCGTCATAGCTTAATTATACAGCTGCATCAAGCATTGATCCAGATCTGGTATCAATCGAGTTGGTTGCTGTGTGTACGGGTTTTCTAAGTTTATAGAGTGCTCGTGTATAACCGGTCTCGTCCGCCTGCTGTGAATATAGTTTGTCCACTAGTATGTCAACAATGTACGTGCTGTCATTGTAGATGGTCGTGTCGATTGACAAGATAACTTACTCATTGCGGGGCCCAAGGGTACTCCCCGAGGTGGGGGTTGGTCGTCCAATTGCATCCTTTTTTTATGTAGCTTAAGCTGATGGCATTGTTTTCGCTTGAATTGCCTGAGGTGTGGCTGTACCGTGTGCATTTATTCTGTTGTGCGTGCGGTTTGAGCTCACTCGTGTGCGTACACTTCGTCGTGCTGATATGTGTGTTGAGCGGTCATTGTGGTGTGAGTATGCGTGGATTACGTGATGTACTGCCGTAAATCTAAAATAGAAATTCGATCCCCCACCACGTTCACACCTTCTTGAACAGCTACTTATGTAACAATGATGTAGAAAGTAAGTATAGACGCTTACCTTCGAATTGTGTCTGCGAACTTGGGGTGGTTCTTTGGGCTTGATAAGCTTCAACTATCGATCTCCGTGAAAGTTGGGTTCATGTGAAGAAGAAAAATTATGCCGGCCTACAAAGTTACAGTATCAAACTTCTTGTATTTGTGTAAACTTGGCCTGTGTTGATTTACAGACCTTGCTGTGTTTATATTGGGGTTTGTGTTGGCCTCCCGAAATCCAGTGTTTTCGGAAAGAGAGTAGGGCGATCAGATTAGGAGACACTTAGTATACCTTACAGATGACACTACTTTATACGCGACAAGTTTTAATCGCGACAGAGGTGAATACAGTACTGAATTTGTGGGGACCTTTAAGGAGGTATAATGTGTCAGAGCCAAGGCTGATGGTCAAGCAACCCGTGTGGGCAATGCTGATGGGATTAGAACACGCGGTGTGGTATATCAGAGATATATGTACTAACTGGTATAGCAGGGATGAAATTTCTGTAGATTACGATGTAGTGGCTGCAACATGTGTACTTGCTCTACTTGTTTATTTTTATTTCTATCTTATAACAAGCAGGGGCATCATTCGTACCATCGGCATCTGAATCGCTTGCCGCGAATGTTGCTAGAGTTAATTCAAAGTGTACCATAGTAGGTGCACATCAGCTACGATGCGAATGCACGAAATGTTTGCGGACTAGACTAGGCTTACGTGTATCATCCATTCTCTACAAAGAATGACAATCGGCGAACGTAAGGCTATACGACGAATGTTGCTTAATTGGCTAACGAAGGCAGAGTGACTACAGGTTAACATTTTATATGTCGGAGGCAGCCGAGTGAGAAGAAGAGAGAAATATTACTTGCACAGCTCATATCGGAAGTAGACTTGAAAAAGGTAACCACGTCAAGGTCATATGAGCTACAAGTGCATCACTAAATGACGCGCACACAAAAACGAACAATCAACTGCAATCCGTACAAGTAAACACGCAGATGACTATCCCAACTCTGCAGAGTGAGGGTCGAAAAAACACTTCCTTCAGATTCTGAAGAACTTAATCGAACACCCTCGTAGACGTCTGGAACTGGACGGGACGCTGGAGAAAATAAAGACTTCGCCCAGGCGCGAAGTAAAGGCTTGTGTGCAAGAGTGGGGGACTCTCATGAGAACGCGCACGTATAATAACTAAATGCAAAACTTGATTTTATTCTGACTTCAGAATTTGTTGTACGATCATGATAAAAAGACATATTAACTAGCTTGCGACAAGCACAAAACCAATCGAGCTTTGCTCACTCCCTACTTGGCAATACTGTATATAGTTGTTTTAAACCAAAACAGATACGAGTAGACTCAAGAGCTAAGACTTACAAGAGAGTCCAGACCTCAGTTCGGTCTGCAACCATGCCGTAAATGTTGATCGTAAACGTAAAAAGATAAACTGCTCACTCGAGATTTACACCCAGGTGACATCCCGAATTCCTGAAACGTAACAAAGATAAACTGTTCACTCGATATTTACACCCAGGTTCCATTTGTAGTTTTATTTTGCATGAACGCTCAAGTTTAACGCAAAGGGTTATAGCTAAAACCGTTATTTAACGGGGAACGAACTGAGGATAGCTCAAGTCCTGAACTTTAAGGTCTCGAGTATCAATAGTACGGAGAAGTAATACATATTGATCTGATGTAGTCTTGTAAGCCACACGTCCGTGATCCCTAAACTCACGTGGCCGATGTTCTTGCACCACTAATACGTGTATCTAGACGTTTAGATGCACGGGAAGCTACATTATTCAGTACGAATCATAGTAGAAATCGAGCATACGTCTGCATATGAAAAGGACGAACATATGAAAACAAGAAATGTGTGCCGATATTTGGTAATATGTAAGTATACACTTGTAATATACGTACACATCTGCGTTTTATAACGATTCATATTATTTCGCCTGCGTCTCTCTACATACCACAGTTTTGTTCTCACTTAATGATACTGATACCAATACCAACCATCACTACGCAAACCCAGTACCCACGCATCACACCACCGACTGAGTACCCGCTGAGCTTTCCATCAAGAACTCCTCCATAGTCAGTACAATCCCTCCCTCTCTTTCCGCAACATTATTGGTCCCCTGGAACAAAAACTCACCCATGGTCATCATCAAACTATCGTCTTTGCCGTCCTCGGTGTCTAGCTGCATAATCCTGGCCTCACTGTTCTTCTTGTTCCTTGTACGCCGCCTAATACTGACTGAAAACCTTCGTTTGCGTCCAGTGACCACATCATTTACCCCAACAGGCACACTACAGCTACGGACAATTTTTTTGCTCTTCTCCTTGGACCTAGAGGTAGCTACAGCTGTGACCCTTCCTCGTTCTCCTTTGATGATACCCTCACCGTTGCTATGGCTATCACTCTCGCTCGGAGGGTTATCCTCGATTGCGTCTGCTTCATCTGTGCTGGAGCACGATGAATCATTCGTGGCTAACGACCGACTGCTACTACTGCGTACAGACCCCCACCGAAAACGCAACAACTCACGAACTTTCTCTGCCTTGTTCGCCCCCTTAATGCTAAACGTACTCGCTCTATTCTTACTCTCTGATTCGCGATTATTCGTACGGTTGTACTCTGAATTGTTATACGTAGCTGCCACCCGCACATCTTCATCGAAAGTGATGCGCTCACGGCCGGTCCTATCGGCATCAGGTAGCATTGTACCAGCGTCCAATGCATTCGCGGATTTGGTCTCTTTATGTAACTGAAACTGACTGTGACTGTTGCTCAGCCAACTTAGGCCGGGTACTACCTCGTTTGGTAGCGAGAGGTGTCTCTGTATGAATATGGAGTCACTCTCGTTGTCGTGTTCGACCACTTGTTCGAGCTCTACAGCCCTTCCAGCGCTGATAGATACAAGGCTATCGAGGCTCCCAACCCTGAAGTCGTTCAGACCCGAGCTACTAACACCCTTCGACTCGCACATATTTGCACCTGCATCCGTATAAAAACACGTACTTGTACGGATCGCCGTATCTAGCTGTGCCTGTGTATCCTGGTCCATCTTGGCAGCCCGGTTCTGCTGCGCAAAAGTATCTTGACCCTGTCCAATAAATGCCACAACATTGTCAGCCTGCATCCCAGTCGGGCAACTATCAGACCTTACGAAACCACCGCCAGAGCCAAACTCAAGCACCGCATTGTTTCTGGTCTCCGTCCCCGCCTCCACCGTCTCCGTCAGCGTGATACTACCGAGACTGTTATTGCTGCGTGTCAACAGCGAAGAAATCGAGGCCGGCCGTGACGAGGGCAGGCTTGTATAACCCGCCAAAGGTGACCCACCGGAATACCCGCTACTGTCATACCCCAGATCCGAATGACTACCCAGCATCCTGGGAGGGGGCCGATTTGAACGCATACTACGTGAACGTGGACGTAGTCGCAAGCGTCGGTGGGCGACGTCCTCGATCTTGCCCGCCGCCGCAAAATTCTTGACCGAACTCTGCTTGGTCTGAATGGGATTGGACATCACATGCAGAGACTTCGGCGAGAGAGACGAGGATGAAAGTGCACTCTCATCTTCACTTGCCAGTGCATTACCTCTACTATCTCCTGCGTTTGCCCACTGTATCCCACTCTGTTGACCCATGAAGTCGGCGTGGGTCAGCAGACTCTCCATAGAGGTATCCACAGTGTTCGTGTAGTTGTAACTGCTATATGTACCCAATACAGGGCCTAAGCTCGCGTCTGACTCTCGTAGCGTGCGCAGCGATGTAGTACTAGCCGAGCGTGCCCGTGATACAGGTCTGAAATAGGTCCTTTTTTTGATGTCATTGGTGTGAATGTTCCTATTGCTGCTGTCATTAAATTGGTAGCTATGCCAATTACCTTCGGATTTGCCTTGATTCATCTGGCTGTGGACATTCCTCTGGTCGCTGTGTTGTGGACTGTAGTGTCTCTGATGACTGCTGGTAATACTATAGGCTCGCCGATTGCTATCATAACTTTCTCCATACGGCGTGGCCGCCATGGATTCTAGATAGGAGCGCGAGTTTTTAAGGCTGATGTCATTGTAACTCTGCGTATTATCCGTTATATGTAACGATCTCGATTGTTGACCCCCTGCAGAATATGAGTTAACTCTGCGTACAAGAGATTGCGTATTATCTGAACCGTGTTGCTCGTTTTGCGGGTGTGTGCGACTAGTTGAGGTCAGCGACTGTGTTCGCAAGAGCTTCTCAGTAGCAGGCAGCATGGTCGATATAGTATTGCTACGCTTAGAGAGTTCAGTGACACTTCCTTCCTCCCTACCAGCACTATTCGCCCTACCTCTGCCTGTCATCCCTAATTTAAAAATAGAATTGGGATTAGAATTCAATTTGGGTTTGAAATTGTAACTATTCGGATTGTACGATGAGTGTCTGCGTCCCACATCCGACTGCGATCGGCTGCGTGCGAACGCGCGCCGGCGCAGAACATCAGACCGCCCTCGTTTCGCGCTGAAATCCTCCGCTACCAAGGATTCCACTCCGGCCAAGCGATTCTGCAGTTCGGGAGTAGCTCGAATTTCCACCGAATCTATATCTCCAGGTGAACTCGTACCTATAGATGTCTTTATTCTCATACACGTATCCGTGCTTGAGCCCTCCTCTACGCTATCGTTTATACTTTGCAGGCTTGACGAGTGCGAGCGTACGGCGTTTGCCAGCGCTATATTCTGCAGGGCGGATTGGCCCGCATTTATGCCATACTGCGATTCCGATTGGGACCTGTTCCTACGAATAATCGGGCCGTAACTGCTCTCAATATGTTTCGTTGAACCCCTCATATGCCGGTCGCTATTCTTCGGTGATATGAGTGACTCGATAAAGATCCCATCACCTACAATGGTTTGTGTTCGCTCCTCCGTTCTTGGTGTAGGTGTTTCCGGATTGGCTGGA
This sequence comes from Sphaeroforma arctica JP610, assembly GCF_001186125.1. Taxonomy (NCBI): domain Eukaryota; class Ichthyosporea; order Ichthyophonida; genus Sphaeroforma; species Sphaeroforma arctica. The sequence goes on along the minus strand of NW_014039642.1, from coordinate 14,127 downwards.
ACGGTAGCCTCTTGTTTCGATTCGTCGGCATTTTGTGCTGTTTCGGCTTTGTCTGCTCGATCATTGGTTATGACCTCAACCCGTTCGTCCCCCTTGACAACGCATGTGTCCGGTAGTGGACTCAAAAGCGACATTTTCATCTCGCTAGCACGCAGCAAGGTGCTATCAGTATTTGAGTGCTGCTTCCGGGGTTCGTTCTGTGACTCTGAGCGCAATATTGACCTCAAGATACTACCACTCGAAGGTCCAAACATTGACAACGGACGAGTTTTTGGAGTAGGTTTGGGTATCAGAATATCTCGTCGTACATCATCTCCTGCCCCATCACTGCCACCTTGAATACCTCTGTGATATTGACGTGGCCTATTTGCTGATACTGATTGTGAGCGAGATCGTGAAGGTTGTGTAGTATGCGTAGATTCGTCTACACTAGCTCTCTGCTCACTTGTGAGGTTTTGTGTCCCATGGCTTGAACTGTCCCGAGAGTTTTTTCTACTGGCACTCAAACTACGCTTCAATCTTCTGCCTGTGCGAGACGATGATCGGACACTCTCCAGCCTTACTATACTGGGTGTGTATAGAGACTGCACACTCGCATTACTATCTAAGGAAGTGACGCTGTTCACGGACGTGATACTATGCCGCGGCACCTGCGAGATGCTACGTGGTCGTGGTTTAGGTACAATGCACGGCAAGGAGTCTGTCCGTCTAAACACACTACCCCCACTGTGATCACCCCCATTGTCAAAACTCGTTTGGCCACTTGATATCAGCCACAGGTGAGACTTCGGTCTATTGGGAGTGCCTTGGGACCGATGTGGGGCTATGGGTGCCGCTTGTTGCGTGTCAGTGGGTGTATCCGATAGCGATACCGATTGGTAACGAACATCTGACGTCATAATCATGCTCCTCGGCCGCCTACGTGATACGGGATCCGGCTTATTCGATGCGCTCCCAGGCACGTTCGACCATCTTCGGTTGTATGAAACACCTGATGTATCAAGTGTGATGTCTGATTTGCCACGTACAAAGCCCGATCTACCACTTGTGAGATTGGGTAGACCCTGATTCTCGGATACCGAGGATGCTTTTGAGTTTGTACGGCTTACGATGTCTGACGTAAGACGTGGGAGAGACCGCACAGCAGGACTGATGAGTTCTGAGGATGTGGGTGAGTCTGTACGGTTTGTGATGTCTGAAAAGCGTTGCGGGGGCCCTCGCACAACAGGACTAACCGAACGAGAGGCAGAGTTTGATCTTGTACGAACAGCCAAGTCTGACGTACGACGTGGAGGGCCTCGCATAGAAGGACTGGCCGAACACGTGGAAGAGCTAGATTCTGTACGATGTTGACGGCTCGATACAAAAATCCTCGAATCTGATACAAGACGTGAGTCGTTATGGGAAGCGGGCCTGGTTGTCATTGGCGATGCGCTCGAGCCTGGTGCTCTGTACCGCGCCTCGGATAAACTACGTGCCGGTAGATTCCCAGGCATAAATTGCTGTGAACGCTTTGTACTGCTATTGTTATCGTGTCGTGATTGCTGCAAGTGTGACTGTCCAAAGTTCAAACTCGCACTCCTGTTCATACGCATGCTGCTGTTCTGAGCGGGCTGAGTGGGTCTTAATATGTTCTTTATTCTACTAGACGAAGCCCTCTCACGAGTTTGATCGATCCTATAGATAACATTGTTTCCGATACCATTCTTTCCTTTATGTATGTTAGTACTAGGCTTGTTGGGATGACTACCCCTGTATGCACTACCAGATACTGAATAACTCCTCGCACGTGAAAATGCCATATTGCCTTTGCCAGGGCGAGGTATACTACCCGCTCGTGGCAAAGCGAATGCTACTGGTCGACTCTCTGGACCTGTCAACGTATCAAAATACGCTGCACGACCTCGTTGCACATCACCACTAACATTCGGTAGTTGTTCTTCTGAAGTAAGGTCGACTTTATGCCAATCCGTCGTAGCTAGTGCTTCATTAGATAGAATCAGACCACTACTTGAGAAGTGATGTACAGGTAAAATACGACTGCCCATATCCGTTAGTGACACCGTTGGAGTTGATTTGGCATCGCCTTTGTCTGCTACGTCACTATTATTTGTAATTGCGTTTGTATTTGTATTTGTCTCTGATTCTAACATTAAGCTCATGCGCTTGATAGTCTCGTTGAATCGCAGGCTCGATCCATACACAGTATTATCAGCCTCATCAGCACCTTTTAAACAATCACCATCTTCTTCATTCGTATCTGATCCACTATTATTCAAGTTCTCGGAGTTCGAACTTTTGATTGCTTTGGAAACCGTATCTATCGCGCCGCTAACATTCTCGACTACTATGTCTGAGAAGTAGGTCCAATACGGTTTCCCAGGAACGGCCGCAGGGCTATCCTGACTCATAATGCTATGATGCTAGCTCTAATTTTTGAATCTTACCATCACCTGGGTTGGACTTTTATCTCATACGTACGCACAACCTCATGCACTACTCGTTAGCTAACGTTAGCTAAAGAGTGTGTTCAAATGTATTTACACAGTAAATATATGAGAAACACAGCATCCATAACAAGAATTTACTTGATCAATTTCTCATTTGTAATTTTATAAAAAAACAAGTTAAAGTTAAACAAAAACAGCAACAAAAAAACTATTTAAATACATGTATTTACATTCATATTTTTAAATATGTATGTATTTTTATATATATGTACTGTATTTACATATTTATGCACATACGTCAATATATACAATATATATGTAGATAAAAAACAAATATGTACCAAACAGTCAATATACGACATTACGACTCTTTTAAAATTGGAAGGCTAAAAAATGGCCTTTGTCTATACGACACCCGTCACTATAGAATTATTAACGCCCGAGCCCTCTAGTATTCCTAAGTAAACACAACATGTCATCAATAAATATGGTAATCTAAAAAAATAAAACTGATGAAATAAATCATAGCCTCCTAAATAGAACAAATAAATACTGTAAATATGTACATACAATCACCTACATTTAAAAAAAATAGTCATATATTTATATTTAATTCAGTGAAATGTTAAAATAAGTAAATTTCATTTGTAAATACATAAATAAGTACATACAGTACAAAACTTCCACCTGGATGGATGGAATATGAAATATGAGTGAAATTGTGATCCTATTGGTTATTTTCAAAGTTTTTTTTGGTTTCAAAGTATAGAGTTCAAGAGAAACCCCTCCCTCCCCCCCTCCCCCCCCCCCCCAAAAAATAAATTTGACCAAAAACATTTATCCTTTTGTTTTTTTTTAAAACAAATATGTATGTTTCATTCCTGAAAATCAGGGTTGGTACAGTTTGCTGGTCTCGCCGCAATGCTTTTGAGTAGTAGAAATGAAATTCGGGCTACGAAATTTCGTATTTCACATTTCATTTCATTGAAAATCACACAGGGATGAGAGCGGGCCTAAAATACTCCTGTGCATAAAGTTGCAATTTTAACGCGTCAGATTTGAGCGTCAAACATAGTGGTCGCAAAACCAACAGTCAGATTTAGCTTCATCGATTTTCAAAATCCAAAACTGCAATATTTTTTTTGCGAATTGTGAAAATTTGTGCCTATGTCACATATGTGGGTCACACACTTGCGATTTTGGAAATAAATATTGGCAACGCCAACTGTCATATGAAAAAAAAACGGGGTGGGTTTTTGAAGATTTCCACGAAAAATAAAATCATTTGTACCAGTTTCTAGTTCAAAATGAATAGCAGTAAAAAATTGACGCGCTTTCTTTGCTGCCTTTTTAGAAACACCCAATGAAACAAAGTATAAATTTGGAGTTTTACATTTATATACATTTATTACAATATACTACATGAAAATTTGTACCAGCTTCTAGTACAAATATATAACTATGACTTTAAAATAGCAATGAGTTGAGACAAAAATACAACACAATGATTTTGCAGCGCTTTCAGATTCTCCCAATCACAAAAATACCTTTATACAAAAAGGAAAATAGAGATGTGGGGGGGGGGGTCCCACCCCCCCCATAAATATATTACACAAGCGTAGCTAGCGAAGCGAGCGCTAAAACATTCCACACAAGGAGCGAGCGAATTATCAAAACTATTTAGAGTGAATTCTAGCCCACCGCCCCCACCCCTCTCCACTTTCATTTAAAAAAATTGTTCCATATTGACATAGCCCTCTAAATAAATATTATTCATTGAATGCAGTAGCAGGCTAAACTTTTTTAAATATAGATTTTAAATTTATTACTACAGTGGGTAAATTAAAGGTCTGATTTCAAATATCTATTTTTAATACTAGCTGACCTAGCCCTCTAAATTATTATTAAAAACTGAATGCAGTAGCAGGCTGTATATATAAAATCAAATTAAAAAAAATATTTACTAAAAATCCACCCTCGAAATACTGGTGATGAATACTTTCTAAATTTTAAATTGTTTTAAAAAATAACAATGAACGCATCAGCAGTCAAAATATGAATGATTTTTTCAAAACAAAGGATTGAACATGATTTCGGGAATTTAAAAAAATCCCCATACATACTTAATCCATTCTATTTTGTTTAAAAAAATAATCTCAGCTTTCTGAATGATTTTTAAAAGTCTTGTTTCTATTTGTTAAAACAATTAATACGTAGCGTGCGAATTGAATGTTGCTGAAAAACTTAAATTCCTTCATCCCCCTGGACACGGGACAGGACACGAATAGGAAATACTGAATACTCAAGAATGTGTTTTGCGGTTTGATTTGTTCTGTAAAAAAACAACAACGCTAAAGGCAGTAGCAGGCTAAATATGACGATTGTATAATATATTTGTTTCAAAACAAACATACTACACAAGTAGCAAGTAAAGCGAGCAAATTAAAATTATCAATTTTTAATATTACACAGCTTTCAAAATAAATAGAACACGAGTAGCAAACGAATCGAGCGGATTCAAATTAACATTTTGTTTTAAAATTAATATTCACTAGTAGCAGGCTAAAAATGACATATAAAATGTATTTGTTTTAAAATAGTAGTAGAGAAGTAGCGAGCGAAGCGAGCAGTTTCAAGCTATCAATTTTTTTAATACGAGCTTTCAGACCAAATATTACACAAGCACTGCGCGAATTCAAATTATCAACCAAAATCATACATGCTTTCTGAAGGTATATCAGAATATATTCAAATTATGTTCTACGGACGTTAGTCCGTTCAGCAGAAGGCTATGCTAGAGGGTCATGAAATTATTTATCATTTTTTTATAATGATTTGAAAAGGGTTTGATCGGACAATCAAGTTTTTATCATAATACCTATTTCCTTTTTCTATTATGTTGCAGGATCGAGCGCAAGGAGCGAGCGTCATAAAAGCTTAAAAAGAAAAAGAAAAAAATATAACTTAGACTTTGGATGATTTTCCAATTAGGTAGCAGGAGCGAGCGAAGAGAGCGTTTTTCGATAAATTGTACTATATAAAAGTTTAAAAACATATAAATATAGACTTTGGGTGATTTTTCGATTATATCGGTAGGCGCGAGCGAAGCGAGCTGCTTTTAATTTTTCAAACCTGTTTAGGTTTAAAAAATAATAATGTATTTTAAACTACATAAAACATTTTTTTGTCAAAAAGTGTGTTTGTTTCGGTTGTCTGTATCTACGTTTCTTGGTACGTTTTCGCCGCTATTTGTTATGAAAACAAAATGCTCCGAGTCTCAACTACAAATGTTAAATATCAGCAATCCAACACTCGAGAGCGAAGCGAGCTTAAAAAGACTAAATAAATGTACTCAAATGGTTGTGGATTGAATGACAAAATTATGATTTTTTTATAGGATTTTTGTCGCTGACAGCCCCCGGCAGTGAATTCGGCCGTCTTTCTTGCAATCGGATCGCTATTTTGGCTATCGATGCCATTCACCACATGACAAAAAACATGACAAAAAAATCGACGTACAAAACTTCACCTCTATGCCTGTTTTACTTCTCTGACTGCTGTGTGTATACATGTGTACAGTATATATA
>NW_014039642.1:0-5757 GCF_001186125.1 Sphaeroforma arctica JP610 | reverse complement strand
AGTATATATTATGTATAGTATACCGCGTGCTTCAATTGCGCTTACCATCGTGAACTGAAAGTGTGAACAAGTCTGTGTGGGTGAGTGGAAGAGTGCTGATTATGAAGTGTTCGTTGATGATGGCGTTTGTATTTAGTATCGCGCATTATATTTAACGCTTATTAGCGCTTGTGTTTTGCCCTTCTCCACTCTTTTATTGGTCAATGACCTTGTGTTAGTGTAAAGTCAAAACGACAAAAATGCGTAAAAGTACGGTTTGCGCGGTATAGATCAGACCTTGGGCCGGTATCAAACGACAAAATTGATCAACGACAGTATCTGATTGGAGATACAAGGTTGTGTTAGTAATTTTGTCACCTTGTGTTTTGATATTTTGTCACTTGCCGTTAAAAAAACCGAAAACGTTTAGCAAAAGACCCTCAGTTGGGTAGTGACAAAAATTGACAAAAAATGGAGTCATATATTTTGTCCCCAACTTTATAATCATACATAGCTCTCTGCATCGGTATATAATTTAAAAGGCTATGTTTATATTTTATACAAAAACCCTAAAAACAATCGGCGGTGCCATCCCCGTCCAAAGGGGACGCGTAGCCATTTTCATAATAATGAAGTAAAATACACTCATCAAATACAATATTCGTTGTACAAAGTAACCAGTTCACGCTTCTAAATACATTGAGGTAAGCAGAGCAGCAGGATGACAGAGATCAGCTCAAGCTAAATCGCTGATGGAAACGACCTTACTGATCTCTATATTCCCACTCGGCTCAACTTCACTATCGCTGGATTCACTAACTTCATCACTAATTACGTACTCTTCAGCACCCTCAGGTTCCGGACGATTACTAACAAATCTACCGCGCATACCACGAGCTGACTGTACATAGCCCAACCTAGATATACTTTGTTCGTCCTACGCTTACGTGTTGTCATCGTATATACCTTATCAATGAGGTCTGACCGCATATAAATGAGCCTATACGAATAAACAATGTTTTCGGCATGTATTTTGATAGTTAGACGCGTGGTTGTGACCCGAAACATTAATTTCAGAATCCAAAATTTTGAAGAAGAAAAAAAGGCAACTAGAAAAATTCCAACCGGCTTCCCGTTTTTAGCTCGACGAGACAAGGCCATAGCCGTTGAGAAAACCCGATTTGGACCAAAACTCGACGACATATATAAATTTGAAAATAGTGCCTCTGAGTTTCCCGGGTCTTACTGCTGTGCGCCATAAGTGTAATAAAACGCGGCTGAGAAGCCGAAGGGACCGAAAGGGTTTAATAATTGGGGTAATTCAGACATTTGGGCCTACTGATTATTTTATATAGGGTCTCAAATGGGCAGAACCTTATTGGGCCTATTGATTATTTTGTCAAGGGTCTCAAATGGGCAAAACCCATTCCAGCCGGAAAAAAAAAGCGTCACGGACCTTTTTCAGTCGGATTTATAAGCTTTAGTTTTCAAGCGTCACGGACGTTTTTTTTGGCGACAGACGAAAAAATCGGTGATAAAGTCGACAGGGACTTAGAAAAGCATACGCTTTCAGTAATAAATATGTATTCACTTTCGTGTGTATGGTGCCTTGTCATTGTCGTACAAAAGTATATTTACGATAATCTGTAGACACGTAAATACTTTCGTGTGACTTCATGTGTAGTTAGTAATAATTTAATTTACGTATGTTTGTGTCTGTCGTTGTGGGTGTATAGTCTAAATATAGGGGGAATGCACCTCCGACTATGCGCGCGTTTTCACACGGACGTATTCGTGTATGTGCTTTCGTGTGCCTTTATTATGCATATGTTCTTGCATCTGTCTAATACAGTGCTTGTCCATGAGTTTTAATACATTCTAAACATACGTGCACGCATTGAGCTGTGAGTGAATAGTGTGAATCTACCGGGATATACTACTATATAGTGCGAATCTGTATTCTGTGGGTACATACGTTGGTAGTTTGAGTATAGGTATGCATACGCAATGTGTGCATAGTGCATGAAGTAATATACGTTTACAATTGGTGAGAGACGAATGGAGAAAGCAATATTGCAGACCACAAAAACCGAGGACGTCTTCGTACATTCATCACTGGGATATAATATCTCCTACAAACTGGTATGGAATGATCTCAATGTTATACTATAGAAGTTGAGTTGAAGAAATAAGTATATAGACATCCACATGTATGCGTACACGTGCGTGCACATTATGTATATATATACATACACACACACACATATATATATATAGTGATATTTTATATATTTATATACATATTCATAATTATATATATATATTCATACATACATACATACATACATACATACATACGCACACACACGTATATATATATATATATATATTTCTATATTTCTATTATTTATATTTGTACGTACATATATATTGTGTGTGTATGTATGTATGTATGTATGTATGCCATTATATATGTATATATCTGCAGCCTATGTAAGTATGTATGTATGTGCGTATGTATGTATGTATGTATGTATATGTCTGCAGCCCCCTGTATATATACCATGAATATTGCGTATCTAATTGTTACCTTTGTCACTTTCAGTCAGGGTGGTTTGAGACGAACTGCAAGGATCATGATGTCGACCCTGACTACCAGAACCAAGGCAAGGGACATGCACATGTCCTGTCTTACCTATCTGAATTTGTTGTATTTACATAGTCTATTTTGAGATGAATACATACCTCGTATACATAATATCATGTGTTTGTAGTTGGTTGGACTTGAGAGCACAAGTTTCTATATATATGTGCTTGTGACCGTATGGTGTTTACATATGGAAAGGCGTGTTTACATATGTATTTGTGGAAAGAGGATTCGTTTGTTTTGTTCACGTATAAATATACAAGCATTCGATTGTACAGTGTGGCTCGATTGAGTTTAGATCAAACTCCTGGTTCCGCGAGAATGCTTTAGTTTGTTTTACTTGTTTATACCGTAACATCGTATATAAATCTTCAGAGAGCGCACGACGAAAGATGATGTGCAATACGTGGTCACAGTGCGTCACATTTATGGATTCATTTGAAATGCCAATACTAATATCGACCGATTCCAAAATAAATTGTTTCTATCAACATAGTTTTATATAATATTCTGAGAGGATATTTTGATTATGTTGTACATTTCAGTCTGTGAGAATTATAAAACATTCCCTTTGTTCACAGTAACGCCGAAAACGTTTGAGTGTACTAAACTACATCCTGTGATTTGAAAGATCAAGTCAATTTTGATACTCATATATATATATATCATTTGTCTTTTGTTTTTGGTTGGCTCTCCATTTGAGCTTCATGGATGTAGACTCGATAATGTGTACTATTGGGACAAGAGTATGCACGTTCATGATTTAAGGGTGGAAATTGCAGTTCTGATATCAAGTGTAAATGCATTGTCGTAATATTTTGTTCTGTGAAAGATGCTGTACAATTTGAAGAAACCATGACAACGACATACATAATAGCGACGAATCACCGAGGATCCAATTGAATGTATGCGCCTACATAGCTGATGTTAAAGGTGCATCTCAAAAGCTGGATATCGTGTTATGATTTCGGTATTCTTACATATGTTACTCGAGACAAGAAGGGATGCTCTTTATAAAAACAGATTCTAAATCCAGGTGGTTTGGTCAAAAAGTGTCCGCTCGGAACAATTAGTTACCTCGATGGCAATTGTCACAGAAAAGTGCATTTTTAATGAATTAGGTATTCATTTGGAAGTTCGTACTCGGGTGTAAGTTTGTTTTCATACGGTATTACGTATTCATATGTAGTCCGTATTCGTGTGGCACCATGTGTAGGTCGATTGGTTTTGTATGAGAGAACTTCGTGCTCCACGATTAATACACGAAGTGCTCGTATTTTTATAATAACCGTACGACTGCACCTGTATGGGGTATGCAAATACAGGTTTACATTTCATCGATTCATTAAAGTATTCATACGACGACAGTACCACACACCATGTATACCTCTAACTTACATGTGAAAGCTTGTCGTGTAACTCCGTCTGACGGGTCGAAGCTTGTCGTGGAACTACGTTTGACTAGTAGGTACATGTCCTACAACTCCGTCTGATTGTTCTATCAGGCGACCACCATTACGGAGTCCGTGTCACTGGTACTAATGAAGAATCTAATGCGCACGACCATCTCAAGTGTGGCCTATTTACGAGGCTTCTTCCCAGACCGGGTAAGTAGGTATATCTGAGTACGAGCATGTTATTCATACGTAATATGCATGTATACACATCAGTATTCAATATATATATATATATATATATATATATATATATGTATATATACTATTATGTGTGTGTGTGTATATGTATATTTTTATACATAAACATATATATATATATATATATATGTATATATTTGTATATAGCAACGTACATATACTCACATACACGTAATGTATATATACATATATATATTCGTGCGCATGTGTATGTGTGTATGTGTATATTCAATAGTCGTGCCTGTACGGAGACTGAGTCGTACTTAGTAGCACTTTACCGCGATAATTTATCGGAGCGTGGTCGACATGCTAGGCTTCTATCTTGATCAGATGTATAGTGACATTATCAGATAGTTATGCTCGTATATATGTATATAAAAATGTGTTTATTGATCAAACACCCACACTAAACGGGTAAGTATTAGTTAATTACACGTTATATTATGATATACACTATCACTGATCGGGTTTATATCAATCACATACTTAATTATACTCACTCTCATTGAAGAAGTGCGTGCTATAATGTATCAATTTTCACGTATACATACTCATTTAACCGGCTTTCACTTATACAAGCCATATTTACATACAACTACTTTCACGGAACAACATATTGTTACCACTACATGGCACTTGAACCACTCCTATCGATACACACACCATGTTTCAACAATAAAATTGATATTTAATGGTCTTGAAAAATCCACCTATTCTTTTAACAAACACGTTCAAATTGAAGTGGTTTATACCAATACAGTTCAAATAGTATTCTGCATTATCTTATTGGATAGGTGCATACCAATGCACATCATACGTTAATCTACACTCTTATTGAATTAGTTTTTAACAATACACACAATATAATACCATGTAAACTTTTATTGAACAGGCATAAACCAAAACACATCATGCTTGATCATATATATGAACAGTTGCATTCCTCAATCAGCACGCTATGATTAAATTGATATATGCCAATATAGACCATGCTTTAATGTACATACATTGAACAGGTGTTCACCGATCGGCACTTGGAAGGGATGAAGCTGAAGCTAATGAAAAAGGGCGTCAATGAGCAGGCAGATCTACTCATGAACTGGCTCGAGCAGGTTTTGTATAGAGGCTATAAATATGTGCACATAGTTGTATATGTGTGCACAGATCTATCCGTGTACGTATAGTCTTATATCAATTAAAAGTTTTCTTGTACACGGCTCAATGTTTTTGCAGCCTACTTGCGCGCTTTTACAGTGCAGACTTTTATTGAATTTTACTGTTAGAAGTGCATATATAGAAACGTTGTCACAGTTGATTAATGGGAATTCATAGGGTTAAGATTAAGATTAATTTCAAAGTCACTTCTAGATGTACATTTTGAATGCATAAGTGGTTAAATATATGCAAAGGCTGAAATAGTTACTATATCATACTCCCAAATTTCATCAACCTATCGGAAGTATACATTGTACTAGA
>NW_014039643.1:15268-31577 GCF_001186125.1 Sphaeroforma arctica JP610 | reverse complement strand
TAAAATAACCCAGTTATGTATATATATATATATAGAGAGAGAGATGGAGAGATAGATATATATATATATATATATTAATACTGGGGCTAATCACTTCTGATCCGTTTTGTAGCCATCTCATGTCGCGCCATTTCCCTGCGCTATACAGATGGAGATTTCGGAGTTGACCAAAGCCATGAAAGATAGTGCAGTTTACGACGAGTAATGTCTGGACGAGAAAACAGAAAACGGAACCCAACATAGCTTGTTGACAACAGAAACACACAGACAGTAAATGCAGATCACCAGATATAGAATACGTATATTAGAGCACCAAATTGTATGGTACTGAACCCAAGATGCCAACCGTAGCATATTGCGAATTAACATATGGCGCCCAACCTGTCTATAGACGTGCCCAGGAATCAATATCTTACTACCTACCCATTTATATGGCTTCAACACGCAGTCATATATGTGATCGTGGTGAAGTTTTAAACCACTGCTATTGGTCTTATCATACGCTGCAAAGATTTGAATAAGATTTCAACGGGACATAGGCCAGGGGCAAAAGCTAATAGGTACCCCACCCTACCCTACTGAATGCGAGACACATTTTAGGTTTAACCACCACAAACTGTGACGATACCGTGTGTTGAATTCGATAAGTGTCATCCCACCATGTGCAGTACGATCCTTGTAGCTCGTAAGAGAGTAGTAAGCGACAGCTATTTATCTTCCAAGTTGGCCCAGTGATCCTTGTGTGCATGCATTGACCAGTATCCCCAATTAGTATATAATTATAAGTATGGGCCCTTTATTCACAGTGTACTCTATTATCGAATAGTTACACGAGCAACCATTTGGGATATAGACGTTGCCCTTATCAGCCGATTCTTCTATAAACCATTTCCCCCGGCTGGTACTGTTTGAGCATTCTGAGTCAGATGGCCGTTATCATGCTCTCCATCATCAGTATCGGCATCACCTTACTTCTTATCCTTGCAGCAGTGAGAGCTGGCACACTTTTTGTCACCATATCTGTAACAGGTCTCGTGCTTTATCTACATCCTTGCCTAGGCTCTTACATTTGCCTTGGTTGATATCGTGAGAACACTTCATCTTGTCGCCTTTATCATCATCATCGTGATCACTAGCACCACCATCCCCATGGTGGTCCTTGCAACAGTGAGAGCTGGTGCACTTCTCATCCCCATATCTGTAGCAAGTCACGTGCTTGTCAATTTTCTTACCTAGACTCTCGCATTTGCCCTGGTTATTATCTGGAGCGCACATCATTTCGTCGTCATCGTCGTTATCGTCATCATCGTGTTTATCCTTGCAACAATAGGAGGTGGAACACTTGTCATCACCGCTCAAGTTACAGTGCAGATTGGTGTCGATATGCTTGTTAAGACCTTCGCACTTGTCATTGTTGTTGGACGGAGAGCACATATGCTCCATAGGGGCTGGCGAGGCAGCCATCACCATGGCAGATGTGGCGGCCATTAAGAGAGCAGTACTGTAGAACTTCATGTTGTTTAGATGTGAATAACTGTCTGGATTGTCCAAATGAGAGGTATGTGAGTTGTGGTGCCGAACGTGCTCTATTTATCCATACCATGTGTCTACAAAACTTTGAACGGAAGCAAGCAATATTATATGGTATTGGCGCAGTCTTTACGTGGTATATCCGAGATGTATGGTCTGAGATGTTATTTGCCGTCTGTTTATCACCCGACATCGAAAATATCCCCATAAACATAAATTCATGCACGAAAATAGGGGGATAGCGGTAGTGCAAATTAAGATCCAGAGACCAGCCTCCAGACTCTCACTCAGCGCCTCATTATAAAACTGAAAGAAAATCTTTCACTCCTTTACACACTTTTGTTTTTTAAAGCCTTTCAAGTATCGACAGTGTTTGAAGTTTGTAGTTTGAGCTTAGTATGTACTATGTACATAGCGACCAACTGTACCGTTTAAGGTAAACATATATCCCAAATTCAATTGTTCTATATTGGTACGTTTCAGTAACGTTCAACAAGATGCCCAGCAATAGCACCTAAAGCACACAGATAATTATTTATTGAGCCTAGAACTACTTGAGTTACAACTTGGCCCTTATTTCGTATTTTTTTGCTGCGGTATAAAGCATCGATAAACTGATCAGGATTGTCACCACTTGGTTGTAAATCCTCAAATTTCATATTTGTCGCGTCATCCACGCGACATATAAGTTGAAATGTCCATGTCTATAGTGCGTGCAAGCAACTACTTTGAAAATGTGTCTTCTAAATTGATAGCGAGTATTTGTCTAAATTCGTCATACTCTATGGGACGTTTTGCAGCGTCTGCTTTACTCTCACCTTATAGCTCTGCCCTCTCAATACTCTTCAGTAGATTATTTACGGCCATTGACCTTGTTGGATTTCCTTTCATATCAACTGGATCCCAGTCGCTTGCTATACGCGGCATAAAGTAAGAGATGGATTTTTTTAGAAAACTAAGTCCAGACTCTCTGCGGAGAGTAGGATGATCATCAGGGCCGGGAGTTTCAGTCCCATAGGCCAGAAGGTTAAAGTATTGAACTATATGCTGTGGCATGATTTTTGTAGTTATACTGTGTGGAATATTGAGTAGATTATCATATGTGTCCCAAGGGTGATTCAGATCCCAGTATTGTAAAAAATCTTTATAGTTCTTAATATAACGAGCGAGATTCACGTGCGAGGGAGCCAGTATACAAATTGTCTATGTTTCTATCAAGGTTGTAGCATGTATGTGCACTCAATGGAATAGGTGTAGTTGTAATAAACAGTCGATCCCAATTTGAATATGTGTGATTAGTGATAATTTGTTGAAACAATTTTACAACCGCATGGAATGTTTCCAAAAATACATTGGCTCTCTACCAATTAGAACGTGATATCCAGTATATTGCAAGATTGAACTCTACGTACAACTAATTCGACCTTAACCACAGCAGAATACATTCCGCGCTCGGCAAATACCGAAAGAAAATCATGGTACCTGATCCAATTTACAACTCAACGCAGCTTGTGCTCCGGTAGAATCCCAAGCATCAATCTAGAGCAATAAGTTCTGGTAAAGAGTACAACATGGGTTGTACAACCGAAACAATATGTAAATACATAGTTATTTGTTTGATCACTTTTACAGCCGCTCCGGGAATTTCTCAAATTCAGCACGACTCAATCCGTTTATAATTATTCATTATTGATTGAAGTCGGAGTAAACTGAAAAGCAAATATTTACTCACTTACTCTAGATTGTTTTGTTACGTCTTTTGTCCGGCTAAATGTTTAAAAATTTACGAAAGATATCTAAATATTTTCGTTGGGAGTAATAAAGATTTTTATGTGGTATATGTTTTTTTATTAAAAAGAATAGATTCTCAGAAAGATTCAAGTACCGAAATGTAAGTGTTTGACAGTACTAAATATGCATATCGAGATTACCTTCCACTTGTATCGTAAGCTGATAGTAAATACTTGGTTAGTTGCTAAAGCCTCGCATGAGCGGCCCAAAGGCAATAATTGGGAACTGGTCTGGTTGAGGTTTGCTTTACAGTTTACTTCGACTTCAATCATAAACGGATGGAGTCGTGGAGAAATTCCCGGAGCGGCTGAAAGTTGAAAGTTGAAAGAAAGACAAAGTTGAAACAGTGAAATAGTCATCAGTGAAACCTCAAAGTGAGCAAACTGTGTACATACTAAGTTCAACTTGAAACACTGTTGAAACTTGAAAGGCTGAAAGACAAAAGTCTGTAAAAGAGTGAAAGATTTTCTTTCAGTTTTATCATGAGGCGCTGAGTCTGGAGGCTGGTTTCTGGATCCTAATTTGCATTGCCGCTATCCCTCTATTTTCGTGCATCGATTTATTCTATTGGGGGTTTTTTGGTGTCGAGTTATAAATTGATGGCAAATAACATCTCAGTCCATAAATTTCGGAACTACTATGTAAAGACTGCGCCAATGCCATATAATACTGCTTGCTTACGTACAAAGTTTGGTAGACACTTGGTATATATAAATAGAGCACGTTCAGCACCACAACTCACATACCTCTCATTTGGACAATCAAGACGGTGATTTGCAACTAAACCACATGAAGTTCTACAGCACTGCTCTCCTAATAGCCGCCGCATCTGCCATGGTGATGGCTGCCTCGCCAGCCCCTATGGAGCATATGTGCTCTCCGTCCAACAACAAAGGCAAGTGCGAGGGTCTCAACAAGCATATCGACACCAGTCTGCACTGCAATTTGAGCGGTGATGACAAGTGTTCCCCCTCCTACTGTTGCAAGGATAACCCCGTTCATGATGATAAAGGTGACAAGATGAAGTGTTCTAACGTTACCAACCAACGCAAGTGTAAGAGCCTAGGCAAAGATGTAGACAAGCACAAAACCTGTTACAGATATGATGACAAAAAGTGTGCCAGCTCTCACTGCTGCAAGGATGAGAAGTAAGGTGATGGCGATACTTATGATATAGATCATGATGACGGCCCCGATTCTGGTTACTTTTAAACAGGACTAGCCAGAAGAAATGCGGTTGAATACGAGTGGGTTGTTTATTAATAGAGGCTTTATAGGTAAAAATAAATAAATTGGTAACAACAGATAAGCGAGCTCAAGCTGATGCCTTTGAGGATTTGTTGTTGTTTAGTTGATCGTGTATTTAATTGTTTGATATTGTAGTCTACTAAAAAATAAAGTGCATACACACACATATTCATATACTATTCGAGGATACTTGTCAAAACTTGCACATATCAAATTAAAATCGTCAATACTTATATCCCGACGGACAAATGCGCTAACTAGTCACATGCAAGTACCTGATATTTCACTTAACTTACCCGCTTCTAATTTTATGCTAGATATCGCAACTTTCTGATGTTAAAACTGGGTGCCAAGTGACTTCATAAAAATTGCTGCACAAAGGGGATTCACTTCCCAATACGGACTCAAGGAATGTTGAGAAAATGTACAAGAAAAATGTACATATTACAAAAGAAAAATGTACATGTTACATACACGTACGATTGTGTAGGATACATACAACCATGATTGTATAGGCCACGTAGCCCCCTAATCAGGTGGAAATGTACTACAATTTGAGTGTATCCCAGTATGTAGCTGTTTTAGAGTTTGCATGATATGCATCATAGGCAATAATAAGCTGTAACCTCAACCCGATCCAGTGCCCAATTCTGGCCTTTGGGCCGCTCATGCGAGGCTTAATAGCAACTAGCCAAGTATTTATTTACTACCAGCTTAAGATACAACATGAAGGTAATCTCGATATGCTTTTTTTAAACTGTCAAGCACTTATATTTCGGCTGAGTTGGTATCCGACAACGTCAGACACCATTAGAGGAATGTCGTCGACGACATGTCTGACATGTCGTTTGGTGTTGCGACAGTCGGGTCTGGGTCAACACTAAATAGGTCTGTCGTCGACACGCGACTCGCGTCTTTTTACCAGCCCAGCATTTCGGTACTTGTAGCTTTCTGAATCTATTCGTATACCACTAAAATCAGAACTACGCAAGTCACAATAATGACCCATAAAATCTTTATATTTAGATGTAAGATATCAGTATTCATTCGTAAATTTTAATAAAATATACAAACCGGACAAAAGACATTACAATTAACAAAACAATCTAGTCAATAAGTGAGTGACTGTTTGCCTTACAGTTTTGAGTTTTGATTCCGAATTGAGTCAAAAGCGGATGGAGAATTTCTCGGAGCGACTGAAAGTTGAAACAGTGAAATCAAAGTAATAAACTATGGACTTAAGTTTAAACTTGAGCCGTTGTTGAAACTTGAAAGGCTAAAAGTCTATAGGAGAGTGAACGATTTTCTTTCAGTTTTATCATGAGGCGCTGAGTCTGGAGGCTGGTCTCTGGATCCTAATTTGCACTGCCGCTGTCCCCCTATTTTCGTAAACAAGATGAAGAGTTCTCAAGATACCAACCAAGGCAAGTGCAAGAGCCTAGTCAAGGATGTAGACAAGCACGAGACCTGTTACAGATATGGTGATAAAAAGTGTGCCAGCTCTCACTGCTGCAAAGATAAGAAGTAAGGTGATGGCGATACTATTGATATAGATCAAGATGACGGCCATGATTCAGAATGCTTGAGCAGTACCGGCCAGGCGAAATGCAGCGTTAAAATATGATTGAGTCGGCTGGTAAGAAAGACCAAAAAAACCAACGGTATTAAACAACTATTGGGCGAGCGCATGCTTATATCATCAGGGAAATCGTTATTGTAAATATAGCTTCAAATTTAATAGTACGATATTACAGTCTGCTGTGAATAAAATTCACAAAATGTCATACTAATTGAGGATACTTGTCAATAGCTACAGACAACAAATACAATTCGATAATATTTATATCTTGACGGACAATTGTGCCGGTTAGTCGTTTTTTTATGCAGTTGTTGCTTCACTTCGCTTACCTGTTTCTGTTTCAATGTAAAGATATCGGCACGTCTTGTGGTTGTCAGACTTTGGTGCCAAGTGGCATACTAAGGATTACCGCAGAATGTAGTTCCCTCCCCAATGTAAACAACTCGGGGTATTTTTATTTGCTACATAGATAAATATTCAAGTTGCATACCATCCTTCCACTCAGTTGCCCTGTATAAAAAGGACCAACTTGACAGTTCGAAGACAGGAGATAGTCGCAAATGTTTTTAGAAGCACGCCAACATGAAGTTGGCTGAGTTTCGATTCAACAATCGCCGGTGGAAATACACTGCGAATAGCAATTTGAACTTCGCTATCACAACCAGTTATTTCAACCCAAACCAGCCCTCGCCAGTGGTTATTAGTAGCATAGGTTTATTTCTGGTAGTACAATGTGTAAGCGATATACCCATATATTATCATATGGCATGAAAAGTGATAATAGGTTTAAGCTAGCGACATTTACGGTGCAGATATCCTTCACCTTAAAAATAGTGAGTAGGTCACAAGCCAGCAATATTTGCGTTGTAAGTGTTTTTCTACACTTCAATACTCATGAACGCTTACAGTTTTGGAGTGATATTTGCGATGCAGCACACACACATGAACGCATGCCACCCTCAAGATCTTTATATATTTAATTGTAGCTTATTATTTTTGGCGGTCGGTTGGTGTTTTTACTACGATGTGTTCTCAAGAATCGAGGAATAGAATAGTAGATGATAGGGTTGGATACGTGATTATGGGTGAATTTGAGCAGTTTGACATGCACGAGACAAAGACTAGTAAACCCGGGTTGAGATGACTTTTATGTCGACTGGCACAAGTAGAAAACAAAACTTCTGGAAATTTATTGTACTAATGTGTCACAGGTAATAGACTAGTAAAAACCTGGGATGAGATGACATATTGACTGGTTGCACAAGTAGGGGACAAACTTCTGAAGAATTAATGTATTATTGTGCCTCAGATAAAAGGCATCTAGTAAACCTGGCATGAGATGACTTCATGTCTAGTTGCACAAGTAGGAGAGAAAAGGTCTAAAGTACTAATATGTCTAAATGTACTATTAAGCTTCTCAGGAAATAGACTAGTAAACCTGCGATGAGATGACTTTTTGTCTAGTTGCACAAGTAGGGGACAAAACCTCTGAAGATTTATCAAATTACTTACGTGTTTCAGGTAACGAAGACGTTGCACTGTTGATGTTTAAAACTTCAAATATTTAAAATGTACTTATGCGTCTCAGGAAATAGATTAGTACACCTGCAGTGAGATGACTTTATGTCTAGTTGCACAAGTTGACAAATATTTAAAATGTACTTATGCGTCTCAGGAAATAGATTAGTACACCTGCAGTGAGATGACTTTATGTCTAGTTGCACAAGTTGATGCCAACTTTTTTTTGAAGATTTAATGGACCAATCGGCCTCAGGATTCGAGATCAGTTCTTCATCTGGTGTAGTTCGCAAGGAGCTTTCGATAACCCGAATGTGCATATAGAGGCTTGATGTCGGGTATGTTTTACAGAGGTGTGTTTTCTCATAGTCAGGTTCTATACTTCTGTTTTATCTGCACTCGCCACACTCGCTTCAACATTCAAGATGTCCGCTGAACTAGACCCGTTCTGTCTAGCAGGGCTTGTGGCGTATCGCAACTTCTATAGCTACCGCCCTTTGACATCACTCGTCGCCTATACGATTCACTGCGAACGAGCATTGTGGGGCTGTGCACATACTACCCGCTTGGCGGTCAATGTAGCTGCCTTTCTTCTGACGCTCACGGAAGCTGCCCAGTAAGTACCACAGCTGGCGCACCAGACAACTGCATATAAGAAATCTCTCGGTGTAATCACCCCACCTCATGTGGCCACCACCGATGTATTCATCACGCACAGACGCTCATTAGAGTGATATATCTCGCCTCCTCAAAAATTGGTCCTCCTGCCTACCGCAGCGCATACCATTACCATTCTCAACATACCGCCACGGAGCGACCCTAACCGGACACGTAGAGTGTGCCTGCACAGTGTCTACCCATTCGAAGCCTCTCCCACTGGAGAACGCCCACGATTAACAGCTCGCTAGTCCAGGGCCTCGGCTACGAGAGCGTATCTCTCCCAATAATCATTCACAGGACATGAGCAATGGCTGTTCGTCTGTGTAGTGGACGATACTATATCTGTGGCATGTGCTTAGGGGCGTCGAATGCCACGCAAACACTCCGCTGACACCAGTAGGTACTGCAGTATCCATTCGCGTAGAAAGCGTGCATTGGATGACGCACACGCCTCTTGACTAATACTTACAGGGCCTGCATGAGACACATACACTCATCTGGTACATTGGCGGGACATGTAGGGTCAAATCCGGTCTGTGATATTTCAGGTACCCAGGCAAATACGGCTAAGTGTCTGCCCGCACTCACATACATTCACGTATGAGAGCCCATTATATATACCTCTGAGAAGCCCATGACACGTGCATGTGTGCACTAGGTCCACTTCATTGCTCCTCGGGATTCACGATGTCAGCCGGATACTCGTGCTCTAACTCCCACAGCTGCATCTTCTGCTGCCTCGTAGCGATTGCCTTCCACTTGTTCGCCTTGTACGTTGTATCCGCCGACGCCTTGGAATCACCGGGGCCCTTATTCTTGTCTTCTGGGACAACTGAGTCCTTTTTTAGGAGTCCAGGTGCATGCTCACCCTGGTACATGGCCGCACAGTAGAACCTATCTGGGTTGTCCCTTAATTCTCTCGTTACTGGGCTCTCTTTCTCCAAGCCCAATAATCGGGACAAATCTGACCCAATAACCACTATGCGGCCGTCGGGTGTGAGTCTCTCCTTCGCTTGCTCGAAGAAGCGTGGGTAGAGGTCAGGCGGGAAACTCACAGCCATGTCAAACGATCCTGTGTATTTGAACAAATAAAAATAGGCGTATTCCGAGGTTTGTGGATGTCATGATAGCGCTCGAGTCCCAGTATTGTGGTGTAAGTGGAACTCCACATGCCCCGACTGCATGAGCACAGATGTTTGGTATGGTATGCCCTCTCTACAGATACTAGGTAGATAAATACAAATAAGTGTATGCTATGGCAGGGTTGCTGCTGCTGCTGTGACTGGAAGAGTATACTCGAGTATACCCGCAGACGTTGCGATTCAAGTGCTGCTTCGATTGCAGGGTTTTCAGGGTTTTAGAACAGATACCACATATGCGGTGCAGGTGCAATACAACTGTGTTTATGGTGAAGCCATGGTGTTTCGAGTGCCATACAAGCAGTAGCATAATAAGTCCTAAACCCCAAAAAAAGGGTGCAGGTCCATTGGCATTGCTAAGATTGTTAGATTTCCAATCACTGGAATGGAATAATTAAAGTCCAGAACAACAGACAAGACAACAACATACGCGACCGACTGCTTATAACAACTGGAAGGTTTGCATATTCCGTTGTACCAGCATCAGTATATGTGGTTGTACTAGCATCGATATATGTGGTTGTACTAGTATCAGTATATATATGTTCGTACTAATATCAATATATATGTTTGTAATAGGTGGTTGTACTAGTATCATTGACACTAATGAAGCTATGCAAATCCACAACCCATCCATAAAATGGTACACCATGCTTCGTTGTAGCTGAGTGAAAAGTTGCAACGGACGTGGACAGAGTTTACAGCTGACATTGATTCTCATTCATATGGTATACTACATATAACATATACGCACCTTGACACCTAATATAATCGATACAACTTTCAGACCACAACGTAAACATATATATATATATATATATATATATAGATAGATATATATACAAATACATAAATGTATTTACACATATATATACATCCATACATACATACTTACACACACAAGTACTATATATATATAATAATAGTGAATATATATATATATATATATATATATGTATATGAATAAATAGAATATATATATATATATATATATATACATATTCAATAAGGTGTTCAGAACACAACGTACCGCGGCTGTGATCAACCCCAGCAATATCGGGCAACCAAGGCGCGTTGAAGACAATAAGATCATACTGTGGCAGCGGAAGGGGCTCCAGGAGGTCACCACAGAACACCTCTAGTGTCTTGACAGAGCGCTTGCGAACAATCTGTTGCAAGGGCAGATGTTTTTAGGGTTTTAATAGCACGTACGTCATCTCCGCAGTATGAACTCCTTGGACCGGTAGGGAAACGTATGCCCAACCACGCACAATACAGATACTTTGTTATACGGATGGCAGACGCACGCATATGCTATGGTCAGCAAACAGGTACATACCTACTATATCACTGCAAGCAAGCAGGTACACATCAGCTGTATCACTGCTCGTGTGGGGAGTGTGCTGCTCAGCTGCAGTCTAGTGTATGCAACAACACGCAACGCGTTTTCCGATGCGTTAATCTACATACATGGCTTAGGTACACCGCACAAACACCATCCAATAACTCGAGGAAAACTCTACACAAACGGTGCGGTATTCTATATACTAGCTACTAGCAAGCAATGTCCACACGTGAACTCAGTCGTGCACACGACCAGCATACTTCCACATCTCGATGTAAAATATATACATGTTTATACACATAAATGCATGTTTCTATGTATATGTATATGTATATGTACATGTATATGAATATGTACATATTTACAGTATAAGCATAAATATAAGCATAAGCATAAATATAAGCATAAGCATATGCATATGCACGAGTACAGGTTAAAGTACATACACATACATATACGTATACGTATACGTATACGTATACGGATATATAAATATATATATATATATAGATTCATATATATATATACATATATATATATATACATGCATATATATATATATCAAATGTTAAATAAATGTCGTTCAAATCTCCGAGGGACTCACCTGGTCTGCTCGCAGACTCTCGGTCGCAGCAGGATTGATGTCAGTTGCATGCACTAGCTTGACCTGTTTGAGAAGTTATTATCAATGAGTGAGAAGTGATCTGCATGACTACTTTGGTCCTCGTAACACGTATACATATATTACAAAGTTATTATTAATGAATGAGAAGTGATTTGTATAACTACTTTGGTTCTCGTAACACATATACATATATTATAAGTTATTATTAATGCGTGAGAAGTGATCTGCGTGACGACTTTGGTCCTCGTTACACATATACATATACATATATTATGCATATTTGGAGTACACATGGATGTGTTTGAAAAGGATACAATCAGGGATATAGACATCACACAAGCGCACAAATGCATACAAGCACAGACAAGTATCTCACAGAAACTGTAAACGTTTATACGTACCTATCATAGGTATAGATACACTGCGACACACCTACATGTACTAAGTACGCACCTGTACACATAAGACAGAGTTCTGAATAACTGATAGGAGATACATGAGATTTACAAAAAAATGTATATGGACGTGCAGACGCACATTCACACCTTTGATAAATACTCCTGACGATACATTGTAGCTTAGCTTTCAGACTCATGAATGGACTCTCATGGACTGACATTCAGGTTTATATATAGACGCTCATGTACATATATACAGACTTGTATATGGATGTTCATAGACCTATATCAAAACCTACAAGTATGTTTATGAACGTACATTCAGGCTTTTAAGTGGGTGGTCATGGACAGGCGAATTCAGACTTCTATATAGATGTTCAGGAAAATAGAGGTCGGCTGATGTATATATGATCTTGGACATACATTCAAACTTGTGAATATGTTTACGAACGTATACACATACATATTTAGAGTGTTGACGAAAGTACATCCAGACTTGCAGACAGATATTTAAAAAAAACGTACATTCAGGCTTAGATATGTATATTTATAAGCGTACATTCAGACATATAAATATCAATATTAAAACGTACATTGACATTCGGACATACAAATATATATCTATAAACATACACTCAGACTTATGAATAGATGTTCACAAACATACACACACTTATTTCAGATATTGAGGTGGGCACGTACATTCCGCCTATTCATCGACATACCGCGTCGAAGGTGCCCAACAAGAAGGCGAGAATGCCACAGCCACAGCCAATATCTGCCACGTTCAATGACTGAAAGCGCTTGCGGCTCGAGTATTGCTGCATCCATTTCTATTTCAAAGGATTGGCCAAGGTAGGGTTAGGGGTTGGGGCTCAGGGTTGGTCAAGGTAGGGTATAGAGTTTAGGGTCTACATTTCAGAGGGGTTAGTACGTGTGTGTTTTGAATCACTCAGATTACAAGTGTCTGCGATTGCGACACTACTGTATCATTGGTGGTGGCAGGTGCAGTTCGGTACAGCGTTCAGTGGCTGGTAGTACTTACGACTGATATCCTCTACTACACTCACCAGTGCTTTGCAATCGACTGGGTTGTCTGAAGTGTGTCGGTGAGTGCGTGTAGGTTTGTTCGGAGAGGCAACGCACATCTGAACTGTGTAAACAGAGAACTTCAAAATCATAGGCAACGTATTTCGTGATACACGATAGGTGGTACAATACATATCGATTGAAGCGTGAGTTGACAACAAGTACACTCTAGCATACCAACCCACATTTAAGAACAGCATGTATATATATATATATATACATACAAACACACACACACACACACATATATATATATATATATAGCGGTTACATATATTAACCGAACTACCTACACTTCACACATGTATTCTACCGAAGATATGAACACTTGCATACCCGAAATAGCTTGATATGGCCAGCCTGGGTAGGGTAGTAGACATTGTAGTGTGGGTGCAGTTTGTACTTGAGTCCTGTTTGTGGATATAGGGTGTGGAAACATTGTTGAGTGAACGTAACGATTCTTAATATCTCATGGCTGTCCTGAGATTAGATTAATGACCTATACACTCATTATCAGCTACCGATACTACTGTATGCTAAGACTGTGGTAAGTCGTGATGATGCGGGTTCCAGCAGTATATTGTACTGAGACGAGCATGTGTATATTCAGACAAGGTTATAGGCGGAATACTAATAAACATCAAAGATACACTTGCAAACGTGTGCACAGACACCTTCATGTAAATATATCAGACATTTCGCATGTGGTACTGAAGTCCTGTGACAATCAAAACAGAAACGGTTATGAATTCGGCATGTTCAATGCGCGTTCTGTTTTTTAACCACAGAACATGCGTTCAGAAGCACGTGCATGTGTGTACACAAGGCGGTGCTTTAATGGAATCTAGTCTACTGTCTACGTAAAAAGATCTTAATATTGATGCGGCGAATAGGTAAGTATGTCTATAGCTAGAACCTTAAACCCTGTACACAATGTGCTGATATGATATACCCTACTTATCTACTGTCTACCCAAAGAAACTTTCAATTCCATACGGTCAAGATGTAGGTATATATATATATAGGTCAATATGTAGGTATATATATATAGGTCAATATGTAGGTATATATATATAGGCCAATATATAGGTACATATATATATATATATGTCAATATGCAGGTATATATATGTATATATATATAGATAGATAAGATAGATATATATAGCAAAATCACCGACGTTCACGTGAACAAGCTCCCATACACAGTCTCCATCAGCATATGGTCCAGCTCCTACAAGTAGTATAGAACGAGAGTACAGATGGATATAACTAAGCCCATGGGAGAAATACATGCCTGGATCTACCCAAGCGCTATAAACAGTACACTACTAAAGCTGGATACGGGCCTACACATACCATAACCTGCATGTGAACACGATATATACAGTTTCTATTTGGCTATAAGCAGGCTTCTGCACACAATATATGCCAGGATACTGTGTGTGTTTTAAGGTTTAGGGTTTTAGAGTTTTAAAGTTTAGGGCTTAGGGGTTTTAAGGATACAAGATTCTACACAAAGTACACACCAGGGTATTGGATGCCGTTCTTCCACTGCTGAAACGACGAATTGATCGCCAGCACATCGGTGAACGAGACTTCTGTTGCGTCTTTAGGCCAGTACTGCTCTCGCCAGTTCCTGGCAACGGAAAGAAAAGAGTACCGAACTTTCGGGATTAGCATGCAATACTATTGGGAGTGCAGCTACGGTAGTCGGATGAAGAGCTTGACCAAGTAGCACTCCATCTGATGCATCCCCACAGAAGACCCACCAACTATATAAACTATATAAACAATAATCAAGATACGCATTTTTATTCGACCTCCTTCCTATACATATATATATATATGTATATATAGGTATGGATATATACATACATACACACACATATACACATATATATATAATATAACTATAATGCAAGTAGTCGAGATGTGAAATACAATGTCATAGGGTCGGTGGTGTGGCCTAGTCCAGATGTCCAGATAGCCACGATACATATTTCAATATTGATTACACCAAACCGATACTGTTTTGTCTCCCCTGCCAGGACTCATTCTAGGTGCGCAGAGGCGCCACGCAGAGTTATTTTTAATATCTATTGTTAAACCAGACTTACCACTGTTGATGTTTGGGCAGCTGAGGTGCACCGTGTAGGGCTACCCATCCAGTGGTGTTGTGGAAGAGTAAAACCTTCAGATTCTTCAGTGCTGCGGTCATGCGATAGCTCAGTCGCTTCTCATCAGCGTAATTCTACGTAACGCAAATACAGAGATGGACTGAGTATTAGTATACTAAACCAAGCCACTTTAACACAACAAGCATGGGGATTGAAAATTGCAAAGAATAAAGGCATAGGTGAGTATAGAATAAACGTGGTATAAACGCGAATATTCAAATAGTATAAAGCACCTCCTGTAGGTAATCTTTACTTTGCAGCGTGTGAAACTCTCCTACTCGTAAAGAGTGCAGCTATGTGTACATGTAAAAGTACGTCACTCATAAGTACAGATACACACATGTGTATACGTAAACATACACCCCTCATACGTGCCCATACACACATATGTGTACGTAGACGTACATCCCTCATACGTGCACATACACACATGTGTATCCGTATACTCCCCCTTGCACCCACACTAAAACAAACCTCGACTTTGTCGCCATGATGCTCCCAGTAGGTGACCTTGAGCTCTCGGTACAGTGTCTGGGCGTCTCTGAACGTAAACCGGTCCGGTGTCAAATAAAACAAACGTCCATTGGTAATAGCCTCATACGCCTCATCCACCGTCGCAGCAGTAACGCCGGCATTCTTGGTGATGTAGGTCTAAGTGGTAGATGCCGGGGATAAGCAGACCGTATGCGTGTTACTGGTATGGATATGTAGTCCACCCTAATAAGCACGCCTTTATCGAGGGTTGTTTATTCAGCCAAGCCGGTACATACCCATCATTTGTGCTAATCCGCAATAGTCCGGTGTGACAGCGTGCATGTACGGAGCATCATCGGTGAATGTATTTCATATATACAACACGTCCGAGTGACAGTATCCGTGACGCATTAGATTCAAATATCGCGCGTTTAGATACCTCAAGTAATACGTGATCTCAACCAGAACAACCTTAAGGGATGATAGTAAATATTAACCACTATACATATACTTCATCTTAGCTACTATGGCAAGAAGGGCGACAAACACACTTCGCCTATATGATTGAATGGCATTTGCAGAAAAGTAGGTAATCTATGTTCAATTTGAGCTACACGTCCAATAAAACATGATCAGGTATTTTTCGATTATTAATAAGCGTCCATATATATATATATATATATGTATATGAATGAATTTATATATATATATATATATGTATATGAATGTAATT
>NW_014039643.1:12103-13695 GCF_001186125.1 Sphaeroforma arctica JP610 | reverse complement strand
GTATATATTATAATATACAGATATATATAAATATATATATATATATATATATATATATTAGCACCACATTTAGAAATGCTACTTCACTCAACGACATAACTCAACTATCCAACTCAACTACACAACTCAACTACCCAACACAAGTACATACCTTCATATCACCAATAACTGGTGTAGTAGGCTTGACCTTCTGCGGTGCAGCATCCACCCATTCCGACGCCATGATCTCCTTATCATCAAACTGTTCGCCCAGTTGTGATGCATCATCGCCTTCTGCGTCATCCTTACGCCTATACGCCTCTTCACTGTGCACTGTATTAGCACTAACAGCCCTAACCACCCTATCACTAGCATCACCTAGGTGCTGCTCTCGTGTCATCCTCCTGTCCTCTGGTATCTCATCGTACCCAGTCACTTGCACCGCCATGTCGTGGAATTTGGGTCGCACCTTTTTGGTCTGAATAGGACCTTTGCGTGTACCCGGCAATCCGTGATCTTTTAACATGGGCTGTGGGAAACGTCGCAAGCCCTGGGCATTGGGTTTGCGTGTGGCCATACCCGTTAAACGTACAAACCTTGATGCAGACATGATGTGTTATTGTGTGACGGTATTAGTTCAAGCAAAGCCTTAGTTTATGTATCGTGTGCTCAAACGTACACACAGGCGATCAAATGAAGCTACTGACCACCTATCCGTAAGACTATCTCTAGTTATACTTACACGTAAGACTATATCTAGTTATACTTATAACCGCATTTATCTGTTTGCATATACGAGAACTTTCGTGTGCTGTATGACATTTGTGGCCCACAATATGTCTATTATTTAAAACCCAAGCGAAGTTTCCGCACGCAGGGTTTTGAGATTCATGGTTGAACTCCACACGTGTAATAATATTTGGGTTTTTTTGGTTTTGTTAAAAAAATATAAGAAAAAAAACACAGCTGTTTATACTGCTGCGGCCAGTGCGGTGTATTTAAATATAAACAAATATAGGATCAATGGATCAAAGCCTTCTGCTCAATTCAAATAGACGTGGCTATGAAAAGGATGCCGGATGCCGCAATATTATGATGCCTTTTAATTGTTGTACTTATTTAAATAGTAGACGTACCACCGTAGGGCTTTCACCGTAGCTGTCCCACTACAGGACTGTCTGTTTCTGTTGTTTTTGTCTTAGTTCCAGCTGTAATCGTGAAGAAACGGATAGTACTGTGTGCACTATATGTGTATCGGAATTGCTGTAGGATATACAAACAATCAACCAGGTGGCCTATAAATACGGTTGAGCTCCCAGGCGACGGCGTTTGTATTGAGATGTTAATAAATATTTCTCTTTTTCTTTTGTATACGCTGAGTGGGATTCTCGAGTGGAGGATGTATTAGTTTAGTGGTGTTATTCAGGAGCGCCAAGTCGTTTCCGAAGTATGCATGCTTATTGCTAGGTGTTTTAATTTTCATCCACCGACGCTTCAATGTAAGCTGCGATGATTCTGTGTCATATTGATGGTACTTGGGTTCGAAATTAAAGGTACATGTTCAATATATGTGCACAACATCTGTGTATATGTCTATGTATATTCACGAGCTA
>NW_014039643.1:5009-11120 GCF_001186125.1 Sphaeroforma arctica JP610 | reverse complement strand
TATATTCTTATTTTCTTATATATACACACACAAACACACACACACACACACACACACATATGTATATATAGATACATATTTTCATCTATAATTTCAATACATACATATATACTCACACATATATGTATATCATATATATATATAATATATATATGTGTGTGTATACTATATATATATATATTTAAATATATATACATATAATACGTGTATTTATATGTACATGTACTATATAGACTTAGAAAGATGTAAATGTATATATATTCACATATTAATATAGTTTTTACATACTCGCATATCTTGATGTATATTTTGCATGCACATATATACATTCTATTTAAATATACACGCGTGTTCATTTACATTTTTGTTGTATTGTTGATTATTTCGGAACCATTCTTTCTGCGAGTGGTATCGTAGGATGCTGTTTCCTGTATATTATGAGCAGCTGTGTGCTCCGTTGCCCCAATCAACTCAACCATTCTACTATTACATATGCGTTGCAATCTTTTATATAATTTTATAATTTTATTTTTATCTCATTATAAATTTATTTTGCATCCCATTTATGGCAAGCCCCCTTGATTAAGAACAGGGCCATTCAGGCCCTGAAATGCATAAGGGGATGCCTCAGTGGTATGACAATTCGGACCTCCCGGGTACACTGGTTCCGCCGCAGGTCCGATCGCCGCTTCAAGCGCGCGAATTTGGTCAAGCAGAGACATATTTTCTTTTGTAAGTGAATCGACCTAGATAGGGGATACAGAGTAGTACGAGTTTGTACTTGTTCTTGTATGCATGTGCTTGCATATCTCATGGTGTAGTACTGGCTGTGTAGATACACTTATATATATATCACAATCAAACCCTATAACCCTGAAATATGCGTGAGACGCGTCCCGGATACATATTTGGATATGGGTGGTTACACACTGACATAGATGCCCACTCTCACATATATAAAGGCATTTTACTCATGTATCTAAGCATACTGCTAATATGTATGAGCATGATACTAATACATATACGAGCATATTACTATACATATACGAGCATATTACTACACTATATATGAGCATAAAACTAATATATATATATGAGCATAATATTAATTTGTATATGAGCATGATACTAATATATATGAGCATACAAACGCTGTTTTATTCGCACATATTATCACCATGTATGCACATATACATTTATATAGACAAATTGCATATGTACATATATTGTCACATACATTCCAATTAAATATTTATATATATACACACTCAAGCCAACATACCAGCAAAACCCTCCATCTATATACATAGATACATACACGTGCTTCTACACAACCCATCCCACTCGCACTAACTCAGCCTCACCTCAGCCTCCACCTGCCCATTGGTGCCCTTGAGCACAGTGATATAGTCGCGTGCGGAGTTTAGGATGGCGGCCCTACTGGACTTCTCACCGTTGAGCTGCGGCACTTGATCACGCAAACTGGTGAAGCTCTCCTTAATGTGGTCCCTCCGTTTCCTGAGATGGAAGAGAATAGGGTACGGATCGGGTATATTGGCAGTAAACAAAATTGAATTACCGTATATTCACATCTGAAAACTGGTGGCCCGAACATCGCTGATGTTATTGACAAATGTGCACGTAGGCGCGTATATAAGCTACACATACAATGAGTTAGTCCAGCTCGATATAAGGCCTGTCTGGCGAGCATACTAGTATGCAGTGAGGCTTCTTACAGTGTTAGTTCTGCTTGTTATAAGGCTTGTCCAATGCGCACACGGACATGCACGACGGCTAGTTATACGACGAGAGATAGTCCTACTCGTTACAAGGCTTGCACAGCACACATTCTGATTTACATGGATGTGTTCATATGGAATGCACATAAGCCCTATTTGGAACAGTGCAGACATAGGCCACCCGCCAATTGTCCCATAGTACTTACGTACACACAATCAGCCATACACCGTACCACTCAACAAGTCTGCCAACATATCTTAACAAAACACCCCGCACACACACACACTCCATGCTTATACCTAGTTGCCTGGAATATGGTCCATTCATCACCACCCTAACGCGAAACAGATCATGATTGTGCACGAGCAGATGGCATAGACGACTGTGAGGAGCTTTACTGCAGGCGCAGGTGCACATCAGTCAACCAAACCTGAACGCACACACACTGCACCCCCAACCAAGCTCACGTTATGTGATAGGAGGTATATCATTTGACGGAAGAGTAATATAGTGCAATATAAAAGGTATCGGATGCTACACACCAATACTCCAATGTACAGTTGGCCTTAGTAACTGAATATCAATAGTAAATTTTTAAGCGTCTTTATGTGTGCATCCACATTCAAATACATGAAACATGATTATAGATCCCCAACCTAGATATGATACATACACACATATATATATCTATCAAGGATGTCTAGGTATAGATATAAAAAGTGTGCGTATATACACATGCACACATCTACATATATATTCAAGCACATACCGTTCCAAGGCATTGTGGTGAGCCCTGCGCACCTCTTTATTTTCGCCAGGGATCTCCACATCACTCTCCATCCCCACCGCCGTTGTCATCATCGAACTCGTTGACGTCGTAGGCCCTAATTTAGGCCCCGCAGGGTAGGAAGGTTTGGCCCCATTCGCACTCGTGGGTATAACATTGGGTTTTGTGTATCCACCGTTGGCACTCGTACTGGAGCCCCCCATCTTCATGCCCTGGTTTAGGGCCGTAGGACTGCCAATGGGTGTGTTGAGTGAGGGGATAGTATTTGAGTTCATATGTGTGTCTGTGTTCATATTTGTGTTTGCACTTGTACTTGTGCCTGGGACCGTGCTTGTACTTGTGGTTGTGTATGTATACGCCTGCGTAGGATGCGTCGGGGCGGCCGTCACCGGAGGTATACTCCCATACGCACTACTACTAGCAGTCGTAGCCCCAGTTGTATATGTTGTGGACATAGTGGTATTCTGAGGACCCGGAGATGCTGTACTCCTCTGATTGGTTCCTACACCTGCACCTGTGTTCGTATTCAGGGTGCTAGTACCATATCCCGCCGACGCCAGAGACTGGGCTGCCAACTCCTGGGCCGACAAAGGCTTGGCCATCGGCTCGTCCTTGACCCTTGCCCCCAATGTCGCACCTGTTTGCCCAGAATTTGGTACCGTTTTGGCCTGGACCGTATTCTGGGCGTAGGTAAGGGTACCGGCAGGTGCGCCTGCAGGCGTGGTGGCCTGTGCATACGTATTGCTGGGCGCATATGTGGTGTTCTTCTGGGTGTACG
Source organism: Sphaeroforma arctica JP610 (assembly GCF_001186125.1). Classification (NCBI taxonomy): domain Eukaryota; class Ichthyosporea; order Ichthyophonida; genus Sphaeroforma; species Sphaeroforma arctica. The sequence continues at coordinate 7,815 of NW_014039643.1, read as the reverse complement.
TGTTTGTGTTGGTCGTGTTGGCAGTAGTATTCGCATTCCCCCCAGCCGTCTGAGTGAACGTATTACTAGCGGCATACAACGGCGGTACTCCACCACTGCCACTGGCCCTTCCCACACCACCGGTCATGGTTGAAGCCGGGGCTGGGCTGGTGGCCATAGGAAAAGGGGCTGTCCCATTTGTCCCATTAACGGACGCATTGGCCTGTGTAGCAGCACCAGACATAGGGCTCACACCTTTCATAAGAACAGTTCCCATACACGTAACCGTACCAGGGCTTGCGCCTGAGGCCGTACTCGCACTCATGCGCGAAGTCGCCCCAACAGTCGGACTGCCTGCATTTGAACCGGGTGTAGGTTTGTACGTGGTCGTGGCATTGGGACCTGCACCTGGTGCATTCAAAGTGGGTGCTGTGGTGTAAGCGTATGCGCCCGTAGTATTGGGTATAGGGCTGGCATTGCCCTGATTCGTATTCGTTGTGGGTGTGGGTGAGGAGGTGCCCATATTGGTGTGCATGTAGGGGCTCTGCGCGGGCATCGAAGTCGAGCTTGCATTCGAGGGTCTATTCGAAGTCACACCGGTGTTACCGGCTGTGTTTGCGCTCCCTTTCACACTCATATTTGAAGTTACATTTGTATGGCTTGCTGGTACTGGTCCACCCCCCGTCTTCACCAGCCCTTGTGCCTGCACTTGAGGCGATACGTTTGCCTGTGTCGATGTCGATGTCGGGGTGAATGCTTGCGTCTGTGTTTGTACGTGTGTCTGTGGCTGCATGTGTGATTGGGCCTGCATCGTTGGCGTACTCGACTTGGCCTGGGGCTGTACGTACGTATTCATCGGTTGCTGTGTGTATGCTTGCGGTTGGGTTGGTGTGTATGCAGTTGGCTGTGCTTGTGTGTACGTGTTCGCCTGTGGTTGTGCAAAGGTCTGAGGTGGCGCCAGTGGAGATACGCGTGCCTGTTTTCCCTGGTATGTGTATATAGCATTCTGGCTTTGTACTGGTTGTATGCCTTGTGCTTGTGGCGGGGGTCCTTGCTGTTGCTGCTGAGTGTATGAATGCGTCTGTACCTGTCCCTGGGTCGTGGCCTGATTTTGCTGCACGGGCTGGCTGGGTATGCTACTTTGTGGTTGTTGCTGTTGTGGCTGAGGTTGTGTATATGTCTGTGGCGGCGTGTGTGTGGTTTGCTGTGGTTGTTGAGATTGGTACGTTGTCATGTGCGCCTGAGCTTGCATCTGCAACGTAGTGTGCATTGGTAGCTGTGTCGATAGCGTACTATTCACAGTCCCACGTGTCTGTGTCTGCCCCTGCTGCAGTGCTGATGATACTTCCACACCCTTAGCTCCAGGCTCAGTCGAGGGAGTAGGCTCTGTAGCACTGAGTGTGGGAGACTGATGTGAAGCTATCTTCGCCGCACTAGTAGTAGCTGAGCTCACCTGTGCAAATGCGGTGTGTTGCCCAGGTGTGGTTTCTTGAGTATAGGTGTTCGTATTCGCCACCTGAATGTTTCCAGGTACTTGTCCTTGGCCCTGTACTGCCTGTTGTGTCGATATCTGCACCTGGGATGTTGATGTTGTGTGATATCCAGGCACACTTTGAGCTGCCGCAGGCATTTGACCCGACACCTTTGCAGCACTATCTGCAGTTGCTATAGCAACACCGCCAACGCTTGTCTGCGCATCCATCACAGTATTGTTTGTGTGGTTGGGTATGCCTATTACACTAGCATTGGTATTCGTATCACCGTTCTGTATGTTTGCTGCATGCGATGTCACCGCCGGTACAGGGCTAGAGCCCATATCAGATGTGAGAAGAGTGTTCTGTGTGTGTACTGAGCTAGCGAGACCGCCATGATTGTTGTCTGGTGAGATATCCACGGTGTCGATTGGGTGCCACGCCGGAAGCGTTAAACGTTTTGTAATAGGTCGAGTTTACGCCACAATAACTTGTAGGGGCTGGCAGATCTGTTGAGCAGATGTGTCCAGTATTGTATATAGCGGTAAATGGAGTATATGGATCCAGCTTGACGTTAACTATGGCGTTGAAACTGGATGGTATGATATACACAGGAAACTGCGGGCACCGATGCATAAGATGGATAAGATAATAAATAGCGTTGGCAAGTACTATACAAAATGAGAACTATTGAAAACAATGACCATCTCCCATGTGTTTGCAATATTTACTTTGTTTCTCAGGGCAAATAGTACACGTGTAATTTTTTGAGAAACATTTATGATTTTTGGGGGGGTTGTCGAGAAGTTTCGCGTAGGGCTCCTGATTAGTTTAAAACATTAAAAAATCAATTCTATTGGTCATATAAACATTTTCCGTATTCTATTGGTGCTTATATTTTGCTTTATTTCTGGTGACATTAATCAGCTGTTGGCCAGAAAATCAGATAAACAACGTCCGCCGTCAGGACAACCCGAGGGCCGAGAGCTGTTGCCTCTGTAAAACTGTAAAATTATACTCTATAGGTGGCGTCAGGCGAAGTATATATTTATATAAAATAGTATTAACTACTGCGTCAATAGCAGATGAATGTTAACGTGATTTTTAAAATACACTATTTACATTACACATGAGGTTCAGCATATAATATTTTTACGTTAAATATCACAGATAAAGTATTTACGAAACTGTCGTACAGTGCATACTCTTGCATACTGGCGCGAGGACCGCGCTTTACAGGGTGATATGATTATTTATATCCTTCTATATATATATATATATATATATATATATATATATATATATATATATATATNTCTGTTTTATTTGTATGTAGTAAGTATTAGTTACTATTA
>NW_014039643.1:0-4811 GCF_001186125.1 Sphaeroforma arctica JP610 | reverse complement strand
CATTAAATGGATATGACATGATATCAGTATCAACTATTTAAGCCAGGGCGTCGTTAAACGCATGGTCTAAGGCACAATAGCGTGTACAAGGAGCAAATGTGGTTGGCAATACGTTTCTAGTTTTATATTTATATATATATAAGTTTTATATTTATATACATATTTGTACATGTACATAATGACAATAGTAATACTAGGTAAATGTGCATAAAAGTGTGGAAGTAGATATATTATCTCTATGTAAGATATCATTGCCGGTTTAATATTGTGGTGTATATATTCACGGTGATATACACGAATGTATCACTCATGAGCCACGACTAAAACGATTGTTTCGACGCTGTCCGCTTTTATTTATATCGAGGCAGTTTGTGAATTTGTAGAATCATGTCATGCATATGCATTATTTCAATAGAATATCATTCTAATTAAACGTTTAAATCTTCTCCAGAATATCTACGAATGGCTCCTAGATATATGTCTGATGATCCTGACATCATACACCACTAACTAGAGAGACTATCTAAACGCCCGATGGCTCTAGGCTAATGGTCATTGTGTTCAGTGTACCTGGCATAAGTACGATACCAAACGATCTCCGTCAGAGATTCTTTTGATGATGTCAGCGACATTCGATTAATTCAGACCACATAGCTCACGGATGGCGTATCAATGCGTTGCAACAAACGTAAAGCGCAGACAAGTCACAGTCTTCCTGACAGTCTCACATAGTTTAGTCTCCCTGGCAGTCTCGCATAGTTTGTGGGGCGAGTGGGTTGAATAGGTTTGTTTGTGCCCCATGTGTGAGGATTGTCCAAGGGTGTTCTTGAGCATATATTTGTATGTGCTAGAGTGCTTGGTTTGAGCGCCTTATGTTTTAGGGTTTAGGGTTTTACACCCCTTCTGACATAACCGTCCCTCTGCAATACACTACGCGCAGTACGGCTACAGGCTGAAACCACAAAACTAATTGAGGTTTAGACCTTTGCCTTCTCTCTATACACATACACAACCCATGCGGAAGGGTAGCGGTCAGAAGCTTTTGTAAACCGGGTTGACAGGCGTGACCCTCCACGTCGTGTATGTTCTGAGTTGGTCCACAAACGCCTCAGACGCTTCGTGGTGTGGCTTGGGGACAGCCTCTTTGTCTGTCACATCCCCGATATAGAACTGTTTGAGGTAACGGAAGGATGCACGGGAGGAGTGGTATACCTCGAAGAAGCCAATGGCGTCTAGGTTGAGTCCTTGTTCGGGTATGATGGTCGAGCCTCCGGGATGGTTGGGTAGCCAACGGGAAACATCGAAGACCATCCCGTCTATGACCAGGATAGTCTCGCCCTGGGTGTAGGTATATAGGGAGCGAAGAGAAGTAGGTGTATAGTCAGAGAGACGGAAGGGTGAATAGGAGACCAAGGTGTATGAAACGAACTCTGATCAAACTATTGTTGCGAGAGTGTGGGATAGAAAAGGAGGCGGGTAGGTGTAAAGCGATACCAGTATACTCCCAGGGGAGGCACCTCCCTACTGTGTAACCATGTGATCGAGCACTATAAAATCCCAAAACTCTAAAAATCAAAACCTAAAACTTTAAAACTATAAAACTCTAAAACTCAAAACCTAAAACTTTAAAACTATAAAACTCTAAAACTCAAAACCTAAAACTATAAAACTATAAAACTCTAAAACCCCTGTATGCCAGAGATACCATCTAATTACACTAAGCTGAGGTATAATTGCTTCGGCATTGCTTGTCACTAGAAAATCGATTAACCCTAAACCCTAGTTGACAACCATCTTATCATCGAGACGACGCCCATCTGCGCATACCCTCCTATTGCGTTCCACGACCTCGTTAAACGCAATCCCGTTTTTCCTCACGCGCTTGACAAACTCGCCCAGTTTGGCCTTACACACATCAATCAATGCCTGACAGCCCAAGACCACCCCAGCGCTCAGCAGGTCTTGAGTGTGCTCCGCATCCACCTGCCAATGGGGACATAAGGTCAGTTGGGAGGATACACTACAGTTATTGTAGATGAGATGGCAGGTAGGTATCGGTTGCTTGGTGTGGGTGAGATGGCAGGCAGGCATGGATTGCTTGGTGTAGGTGAGAAAGTAGGTAGGTATGGGTTGCTTAATGTGGGTGAGATGGTCGGTAAGTATGGGTTGCTTGGTGTGGGTGAGATGGTAGGTAGGTGTGGGTTGCTTGGTGTAGGTGAGATGGTAGGTAGGTAATGGGTTGCTTGGTGTGGGTGAGATGGTCGGTAGGTATGGGTTGCTTGGTATACATGCCCTGGGCACAGCATGTGAGGGTTCGTAGCTGATCATTTCAGAAGGAAATCTGGGCGGCATACTCTGCACGACAAGCTATAACGAGCAACCAGGTGTTTGGGTTTGAAAGAAGGGCCTATGCGCATACAAGCACACGCATAAATCGTTATTCATTTGATTCTCATACTCTCTCTTCCGAACCAGAGAGCTTGTAGGCGCGTGTTAGGTCTCGTAAGATGGGAAGGACCTACTCGAACGCGTTTGATGTATGTGACACCCACTTATAGTACGACTATCTCAACCGACGGTCAACGTATTTGGACGAGGCCAATCACGTACTTCAAATAGTTCAATATGTATTCGTCTAATATGAAAGAGGTCATATGTAGCAGCACATGGCAAACGGACGTTATAGAAGTGTCAGACAGCAGCCCTAAAACAACAACACCAAAATAAATACACACACACACACTACAGAGACAATAAAGAAGAAACGTATATAAGATAAAAACTCCACAGAGATATAATACATAATAAACGTATATGCAATCAAAGCGGCACAGAGATATAATACAGAACGAACGTATAAGTAACTATCACTCCACAGAGACAATAAAGAATAAACGGATATGCGATAAAAGCTTCACGGAGATAAAATACAAAATAAACATATATGCAATCAAAGCGGCACACAGATATAGTACAGAATGAACGTATAAGTAACTATCACTCCACAGAGACAATAAAGAATAAACATATATGCGATAAAAACTCCACAGAGATATAATACATTATATACGTATATGCAATCAAAGCGACACAGAGATATAATAAAGAATTAACGTATCAGTAGCTATCACTGCACAGAGATATAGTACATAATGAACGTATAAGTAACTATCACTCCACAGAGACAAATCAGAATAAACGTATATACAACTAAAACTCCACAGAAACATACCACAGAATACGCGTATAAGTAACTACAACCCAAAATGCATAACATCGCATAAACATATAAAGCTAACACTCCACAGAGACATGTTACAGAATCAACGTATGTGCCATTCACCTCGTATGGTGGCCCCAGCTTGGCCTCTGCGAGAATCTCTGCTTCAAGAAACAACAGCACGCGATCAAAGATGTCACTCCGAACATCCACACGCACTGTTTGATGGCCCTCCGCAACACACGCAGACGCCAGGCTGATGCAAGGAAGCAGTAATCTCTACTGCGACAAGGAGGGTTATAACAACAGTCAGTATGACCAATTTCTACTGCGATAAGAAGAGTTATAACAACAGTCAGTATGACCAATCTCTACTGCGACAAGAAGAGTTAGAACAACAGTCAGTATGACCAATTTCTACTGCGACAAGAAGAGCTATAACAACAGTCAGTATGACCAATCTCTACTGCGACAAGGAGGGGTATAACAACAGCCAGTATGACCAATCTCTACTGCGACAGGAAGAGATATAACAACAGTCAGTACGACCAATCTCTACCGCAACAAGAAGAGTTAGAACAACAGGCAGTATGACCATTCTCTACTGCGACAAGAAGGGGTATAACAACAGTCAGTATGACCAATCTCTACTGCGACAAGGAGGGGTATAACAACAGCCAGTATGACCAATCTCTACTGCGACAAGAAGAGTTATAACAACAGTCAGTACGACCAGTCTCTACTGCGACAAGAAGGTGTATAAGAACAGTCAGTAAGACCAATCTCTATTGCGACAAGGAGGGGTACAACAACAGTCAGTATGACCAAACTTTACTGCGACAAGAAGAGCTATAACAACAGTCGGTATGACTAATTTCTACTGAGTGTTCGATTATCTCCCGGACTGTTTGGTATGGCTGCTGGGAGTGTTCTAAGGTTATAGGGTTTAAAGTTTATGGTTTGGTCGGCAGGGATTGTTATCTTAATAGCCAGTATGGCGAGTACCTGACCTGAGTATTACAGGGTTTTATTTAACGATCATTTACTACTGCATACCAACGAGTCACAATCATATAATCTAGATGAGATTGTCTGGCTCGAGTTAGAATGCCGAACGGTAGACGACAACACTGAGTTCAGGGTTTAGTGTTTTCACACACCTTCATCTCAGCCCACTGATGAGTGCACAGTAACTCCCAGAGCTCTTCCAATACATAACTCACTAATCGAACGGTAGCATTCACTTGATTACACATTTCACAAACCCTAAACCCCATACCCTAAACCCTAACACCTCATCCTAAAAACTCAGTGTCGACTTCGTTGTGAACGCAGACGGAATCGATTAGATACTTAAATACCAAGCTGTTTGATAACAAAACACGGCCTGTATCGTTCACGCAGATGGTGATGATACAAACTGAGAAAGATTAGTACTCACGACACCAAATAGTGTGTTCCAGACTACACTACCACGAGGTGAACGAGTCCACAGAAGTGCTATTCCGATCAGCTCTAGTATGTTCAAGTGTACTATATTCATATACTCACACCAAATAGCAACACACACACACACATAAATATATGTGGA
>NW_014039644.1:28904-31862 GCF_001186125.1 Sphaeroforma arctica JP610 | reverse complement strand
TATATAAACAAACAAATAGATATATATATATATATGTGTGTGTGTGTGTATATATATATATATATATATATTATAAACCCTAAACCAAATGATAAAAAGATATAGACCTTGGTGTATAGACGGATACTATTGGTCCTGGACTTATCTTACACCTACAATGCATGAATGATCCTGGACGTTCCTTTAATGTATGCCTTTCCATGCACTTTAAACGCTTGCATTATGCATCCCTTGTTGTCTTTTACTTCATTTTTAAGCATGCGCACAGGTCACCATTTGTCATCCCCTTAATACATGAGGTTGAACGGACCAGCTAACGAACAAGCCCACAACAACGGTACAACACAACTGCGGAACCACACCGCCACGACTACTATACACCAACGTCTACGAGATCAACCATAGATATCCAGCTTATATCTACATCCAAGGCTAACTATATAGCAACACCCACGATATCATACACGAAGTCACCACATATATCTACAATCATAACTGATACTATAGCAACTTATACAATACTATTTATTATATACTATAGCAACTTCTACAATATTATACATAGCCATGCTCCATATATCTGCATCAAAGGCTAACCTACACCAACGCCTACGAGATCATACACAAAGAAAACATATACCTATATTCTTAACCCATACTAATGCAACTATACATAGACATACCCCATATGTCAGCATCCAAGGCTAGCTATATGGCAACGCCTACGGTATCATACACAAAGACACCTCATATACCTATATTCTTAACCCATACTAATGCAACTATACATAGACATACCCCATATATCAGCACCCAAGGCTAACTATATAGCAACGCCTACGTTATCATACACAGAGACACCCCATATACCTACATTCCTAGCCCATACTAAAGCAACTTCTACAACCGCCTACACCAACTGACCTCATTTTGGCCAGCCATTCGGCCACGGCGTCCTTAGACAGCGAAGGTTTGGGCTCGGCACTTTCAGTCGCTTTGGCAGGTTTCCTGAGCAAATGCAATACACGCACACCTCGATGAGTACAGTTGTCAGATGCGAATGGATCGAGACGATGGGTAGGAGACTTGGAAAAATATGGAAGGTTTTTAGGGTATGTAACCATGGAAACCATGGAAACCCAAAGGGGTTCATCAACGGCCTCAGAAGTACCAAACTGTTGGTTTAATAGCGAACCCTCTAATGAAATAATAATTGCAGACGAAACAACACTACTGCATAAACTGCATCTGATTGGTTGATGTGGGTGAGCCAGAAACACCTGCAAAGCTTAAATCCTTGGCTGGATGTGATTGGTGCGGCTTGGTCAACAGGTACGTCCGCCACTTAACTATTACTTCTATTAGAAACTTAAACTATTACATTATTACTTTTATTAAAAACTTGACTTTTATTTCTATTAAAAACTTAAGTATTACTTGTATTAAAAACTGAATATTACTTTCATTAAAAACTTAACTAATACTTTTATTAGTAACATAACTACTACTTATATCAAAAGTGGTTGCAAGGACTGAGCGAATTGACACGAACGTGTAAAACGTAGGGTGATTTGGAGGGCGTGTGAAGTTGAGCGAAAAGACACCTACAGCACACGAATAGTAGTACGTGTGTTTAAACCACCTGTGATTGACTATGCACATAGTTCTGGCGAGGCACAGTATATTAAAACTTGTGACGTGGTCGAGGTGTTTATTTCATTGTCAACAGCTGACCAGGGTTTCATTGGTGAGCCAACAGTCTGGTCATTCAATGGGTACATTAACAGGCGAGCCCAATGTGACGCGTCGTGTAGCTACAATGACTGGCCGTCCTTGGTAACCAAGGTAACCCGAATAAATACCTACTACCCTGGTAGCCAGAGCAACCCTGATAAATAACTACTATCATCGTAACCAATGTAACCCGAATGAATACCTACTACTCTCGTAACCAAGGTTATCCGCATAAATACCTACTACCCTTGCAACCAAGACAACCCGAATAGATATCTAATACCCTCGTAACCAAGGAGACCCGAATAGATACTTAATTCTCTTGCTATGTACGTGTATTGGGTGTGAGACATACGGTCAAAGTAAGTGCGTCCACGAATACGCCAGGGTTAAGATGTGTATATGTGTATTACAACACCTCGCGAGAAGCAAGAGTGCCCGTGCTACGACAGCGATACAGAGCCGTGGGATGCAGTTGGTCAGAGGAAGACAGCACCAACAACAAAGCACAACAGTACCATGAGAAACGCCGCCGCAACAGCATAGCCATCTCCGGTACAGGCGCGGGTAACCTCGGGACAGGGACGGACCGATAAAATCAAACACTCAGACAGCTCTCTGTAGTAAACGGTACAGAAGACAATCTCACAGAACAAGCCACCGCCACCAGTATCTCTGCTTAGCATATGTGAACCAAGACGTGCACAGAGTGTTGTATAGCACAGCATGCAACATACTTGAGGGCAGTTATCTCTGCAATAAAGTCGGCGGCTTGTTTTGACTTGGAGCTGGACTCCTCCTCACGTACGACCCTGCATGTGTGGGTCGCGGATGAGATGACGGCGGTTATACGTTTGTAGATGGAGCAAAGCCAGGATCGATAGTGAATATATATATATATATATAATTGATATATATATATAACATATAATAATGAGATTATACATTAATTTGAGAATACAAAAACAATAATATAATAATACAATATATAACTATATATATAGACATATATATATATGTGTGTGTGTGTGTGTGTGTGTGTGGGTGTCTTTATATTGATATAAATATACATATATATATATATATTAATAATACAATACACAATACATAAATATATCTATATAATTTCATAGATATAAACCCATAAATACATCTTATTTACATTTGTGTGAGTGTGTATAAATATATATGTGTGTGCGTTTACGTATGTATATATGTCCATTT
>NW_014039644.1:24703-26937 GCF_001186125.1 Sphaeroforma arctica JP610 | reverse complement strand
ATATATATTCAAATTTAGATATGTATACCTGTGAGTGTGCAGTCTTCTACGACAGCATGGAGCCAACGCTTGTGAAGGTGCTCTGCTGCAGGCTACTCGCCTGACATATCCTATTGCCTGCATTTTGATACTCTATAGCTGATATGGCAATCACAGTTATCAGACCCGACCAAGAGTATATGTACTTAGCTTGTGATTATTGCTGTCACGTCACTTTTGTGAGATGTGCATCGGGATAGCCTAAGGATTATTTGTACTACTTCGTAAAAGCGTGCAGATAACCGTGACTTGCTGTTAATGCTTGGCTCGTACTTTCACAGCGCCACTCCGGGTGCTCGATCGACTAAATTCAGCAATCGATGTTCTAATTATATCATACGTTGCTTTATACGTAGTCTATGGTCCTAAAAAACTTTAGCAATACAATCTGCAAGCCAAGGTATGTAAATACACTCATCATTGACCTTATTTTTGTTCAAAACTGATATAGCAATGTGAATATGTACTGAATTGACGGGACACATGACATGCTCTGCGTTTTAGCGAATCACAACTCGCCACGTCATCACGATTTCTGAACCAATCAGAACAGCCTAAATCTCTCCTCTTGTGTAAATAAACAAAATGTCCATATATGTGCCATTGCACCATATGAGATTGAATGCGGAGTGTCTATTGTCTACATATATAAATATACTGAACTACATACTATTGAAAAACATATACTGCACTACATACTATATATACTGTACTACATACTATATATATTGTACTACATACTATATTTATATATATATATGTATACTGTACGACCTACTAACTCTAGCAATTGGCATAAGTGTTTATACCATAGAAACACACCTACAGGTATCTCAGAAATCAACGCGTAGCTGATATCCACTGTCTAGGGCTCCACACGACGTTCGCCTTAGTGTGAACTATTCTCCAATATATATAATGACAGCTGTGATGAGAAGAGCTGTTTTCGGTATGTTTTTCTAATTATCTCCAGCTAGGCAGTACATTTGAATGAAGACTATCTATCTGGACATTGAACGATGCAATGCGTTTCGTAGACTGCCGATTGTGCCCCTTATAGTACCACTCAACACGGATGTACCTGTTCACGGTTCATGAATTAGGTTTGAATATATTATTAGGCATTGAATAGTTAGATTAGCGTTTACAATGTAGTCTGCATGTAGTTTGTGACAGCCTTGGTGCCTCTGTATACTGATAGTATTTGTGTTCATGTGTTAAGATATGCAGTACAGTAGATAGCAGGTAGCACGCACGTGTATATATGTGTGCTGTCTCTACACGTATCCGTACCACTGGATACAAGTGCTGCGTTGCGTGTTTGTGTGTCCTATCAAGTTATTCGTTGCTGTTGTTACTATTCCTGAACTTTACTCGATGTGATGATGGTAGAATGCCTGGTGTCCCCATCACTCCTCCGCGCAAGTTACCAGTTCTTGTATATGTGTGTGAAAGCTCTTGTGATGTATGTTCGTTCGTGTATATACTATTCCTCATGTGCGGTTATGTATGCGCTCACTTATAGTACACTTTCAGTTATCACTATACTTTGCGTGAAGAGAAGACTTTTTTAGATTGCTATAGAAATCCCTATCATAGTTTTATTTACTTTGAAACATTACGGCTCATCTGAATACAAATATATGTTGGGCATACCACTTCTTTAATTGTACGAGTACTTGAACATATACAACGAAGTGTAGGAAATTGTCATTAAATTACACTTACATGATGTATCGGTTACATTGAACGATGTATCTGTTACGTTGAACGATGTATCGGTTACGTTGAACTACAACAAGTGTGTATGCAAATACAGGACCGTAAATGTCTGCGAATTTAGATATGTGCTACCACGCTCCGCACAGACACACACAAACAAAAACATCCACACACACACACGTACATATACTGACTCATATATATATATATGTATGTATGTATGTATGTATGTATGTATGTATATATATATATATGTATGTATATAGTTATATATATATATATATATATATATATATATATATACATATATATATATATATATATATATATATATACTATAGTTATTTATATATATATATATGTATGTGTGTGTATGTATATGTATATGTATAACAATATATATATATATATATATAAGTGTGTATGTGTGTGTGTGTGTGTTAAGCAGAATAAAACGATCAAGCACATATTTA
>NW_014039644.1:18913-20025 GCF_001186125.1 Sphaeroforma arctica JP610 | reverse complement strand
GTATGTATGTATGTATGTATGTATATATACATATATATATTTTATGTGTGTGTGTGTGTATTTGTTCATGTGCACGATTTTTGATACACACTGATTATATACGTTTCTCAGCTTTGATCGATGCTGTATGCCCCCGTTGGACCCACAGGTATCAACAATCACATGGGCTGGGCATTTGGTTTGGGATTGGAGCGACTAGCCATGGTGCTGTACGATATCCCGGACATCCGTCTGTTCTGGAGTGAGGACGAGAGGTTTCTGAAACAATTTAAGGTGCGTATGGGACCGTTTCTCTTTCGTTGAGGTCAGCATGTGTGGTAAAAATAAACGTTGCCAGAATGTGTACATATTCATCGCTGTATGTATATATCCATGTGGGGGTTTGAAACCCTGACTACTGGTGTACTCTCCTCGTAGTCCAGATATTGTGTGACGTAGCCATCTCTAATGATCCGCAAGTAGGTAGAACTAATTTTATTATCCGTTCTATTATACCTGCTGCAGGTTCCAGTGAAGCTCACTATGCTAGCGAATAGTTTATATTAGTAGACATTAATGGGTCAGAGCCTAGTGCTGTAGGGTTTCTTATTGTTGTCACATCAATGATCGCAGTTTCACGGGCCAAGGCCAAAGTGTTAGCCCCTTCGTTCTAACCAGCCGACACCCGTCGAACAGTGTATTGATGATTCATCGATGACTCATCATGTATCTGTGGCATTGATTTTTATAAACGCGAGCGACAAAATGCTCACACCGCTTTTCTCATTTCGCCGACACCTACCGACTCTATTCATGACTCATCTTGTATCTGTGCCGTTTTGTCAGGCGAGCGACAAGAAGGTCACGCCGTTTACCCCCTTCAGCCGACACCCACCGAACAACATGGATGTTGCTTTCTGGCTGCCAGAGGACGGACAGTTTGTAGATAACGACTTTTTCGAGATGGTGCGCACAGAGGCGGGAGATCTCGTCGAGAAGATCACTATGGTAAGTATATATATATATGTGTGTGTGTGTGTGCATGTGTGTGTGTGTGAATGAATACGAATAGATGAATTTATGTATGTATATATATATATATATATATATATGTGTGTGTGTGTGTGTGTGTG